>NW_026910323.1:7500-15322 GCF_963691925.1 Scomber scombrus | reverse complement strand
GTGCATCTTTATATTTGCTCACATACCTTCACGTGTTCTGCATATGTGTATATAAAGACAAACATCCTTTTACTTTAAAAAACCTTATTTATTTGATTAATGGAATAAAAGGAAAGAATGAAGAAATATGAGAGGAGGAAGAAAAGGAAGAGAAGGAATGACGGAAAATGACAAAAAAAAATGGATTAAGGAATGCAGGAAAGAATGAAGGAATAACAGAATATTGGAAGAAGGAAAGAAGAATGGGAGGAATGAAGGAAAGAATGAATGACAGATGAATGGAGGGAGGAAAGAAGGAAGGGGAAAGGGGGGATACACAAGAGGAAGCAACAGGAATGAAAGGAGGAAGGAAAATAAGAAATGACTTTTATCGTCCATAAATGTAGTTATTATAAAATCACTATTAGCTGAAACTGCACTTTTAATGTTTAGTAACATTTACTCATTTCTTTGTGTCGTCCTCCCGGGTCAAATTGACCCTGTCTGTTTTGACTGCTCCTTCTTTCCTTCCTTCCTCCCCTTCCTTCCTTCCTCCCTCCTTTCCTTCCGTCTTCCTTCCTTCCTTCCTCCCTCCTTTCCTTCGGTCTTCCTTCCTTCCTCCCTCCTTTCCTTCCTTTTTCCTTCCTTCATCCCTCCTTTCCTCCCTTCCTTCCTTCCTCCCTCCTTTCCTTCTGTCCTTCCTTCCTTCCTCCCTCCTTTCCTTCCGTCCTTCCTTCCTTCATCCCTCCTTTCCTTCCTTTTTCCTTCCTTCCTCCCTCCTTTCCTTCCTTCTTCCTCCCTTCCTTCCTCCCTCCCTCCTTTCTTTCCTTCTTCCTTCCGTCCTTCCTTCCTCCCTCCCCTCCTTTCCTCCCTCCCTCCTTCCTTTCTTTCCTTCTTCCTCCCTTCCTTCCTTCCTCCCTCGTTTCCTTCCTTTTTCCTTCCTTCCTCCCTCCTTTCCTTCCTTCTTCCTTCTTCCCTCCTTTCCTCCCTTCCTCCCTCCCCTCCTTTCTTTCCTTCTTCCTCCCTTCCTTCCTCCCTCCCCTCCTTTCTTTCCTTCTTCCTTCCGTCCTTCCTTCCTTCCTTCCTTCCTCCCTCCTTCCTCCCTTCCTCCTTTCATTCTTCCTTCCTTCCTTCCTCCCTCCTTTCCTTCCTTCTTCCTCCCTTCCTTCCTTGACTCGAGGACAACAGGAGGGTTAAAAACATACAAAACACTGTTAGTGTCACATGATCAATTTCATCATAACAACCTTTTATAGGTTATTATATGATATGATGTCATAGGAGAGGATTATTGGATATTAAATATTCATAAATCAACTTTTCCTTTAGTTGTATGACCTTGTTGTTTGTGTTTCACTCTAAAAACTTCTGATAGAAACACTTGTCACATGTTTTATATAACGTGTGTGTGTGTGTGTGTGTGTGTGTGTGTGTGTGTGTACATGTGCATTTAAACATACCTCAGCATCTGTATGTGTGTGTCTGTACATACAGTAAATGTGTGTGTGTGTTTGTGTCCTCTAAAAGTGCACACACACACATATTCTCAAAGTTGTGTGTGTGTGCATGTGTCTTTATCTTTGAGTGTGTGTGTGTGTGTGTGTGTGTGTGTGTGTGTGTGTGTGTGTGTGTGTGTGTGTGTGTGTGTGTGTGTGTGTGCTCATCGTCAAATCTTGACAGTGTGTTCTCTGTCTCACCTCTGTGTGTGTGTGTGTGTGTGTGTGTGTGTGTGTGTTTTCACTTTCTCAGCCCTCTGTGTGTCTTAGTGTGTTCGCTGTCTCTCTCATCTGTGTGTGTGTGTGTGTGTGTGTGTGTGTGTGTGTGTGTGTGTGTGTGTGTGTGTGTGTGTGTGTGTGTGTGTGTGTGTGTGTGTGTGGATTATGTGTCCTGTGGGAGGCTGTTTCCTGTGCGTTTGTTCTGTCAGTCTTGATAAAGTCGGGGATATATCTGCTTTAGAACAAAGAGACACGACTCAGCAGCATCTCTCCAACTTTCCCCTCTTCTCTCTCTCTCTCTCTCTCTCTCTCTCTCTCTCTCTCTCTCTCTCTCCCTCTCCCTCCCCCCCCTCCCTCTCTCTCTCTCTCTCTCTTTGTATGTCTTCCCTCTCTCTCTCTGGAGACCCCTCAGCTTCCCAGGAACGCCGTCAGACTGAAACCTGATGCTAACACACAGAGCGATGAGCAGGAATCTCGTATAGAAATAAAAGCAGTTTGACAACAAGCATGCAGCCAATGTCAGGCCAAGGTTGGCTGTAAACATGTTTGCAGAGTTTTCACCCAAAAAAAAAAAAAAAAAAACAACGAGCGGCGACGTGTCTAACAAAACGATCAGCAGCAGCAGCTACAACAAACCCAAAGTTTTTATAAGAGAAGGCAGGAAGAGTTTCCATGAAGAGATAGGAAGTGACTGGAAGTAGACAGTTAATGCAAATATTGAATATTTGTTTATTAACCCTCCTGTTGTCCTTGAGTCAAGGAAGGAAGGGAGGGAGGAAGGGGGAGGAAGAAGGAAGGAAGGAGGGAGGTAGGAGAAAAGGAAAGAGGGAGGGAGGAAGGAAGGAAGAAAAGAAGGAAGGATGGAAGGGAGGAAGAAGAAGGAAAGGAGGAAGTAAGGATGGAAAGAAAGGAAGGAATGATGGAAGGGCGAAGAAGGAGGAAGGAAGGCAGGAAGGAAGGAAGAAAGAAAGATGGAAGGAAGGCAGGAAAGAAGGAGGAAGCAAGGGTGGAAAGGAAGGGAGGAAAGGAGGAAGAAAAGGAGGGAGGGAGGAAGGAAGGAAGGGAGGAAAGGAAAGGAGGGAGGGAGGAAGGAAAGGAAGGAATGACGGAGGAAAGAAAGAAGGAAGGACGGTAGGAGGGAGGTAGGAGAAAAGGAAAGTGGGAGGGAGGAAGGAAAAGAAAGGACAGGGGAAAGAAGTAAGGGAGGAAGGAAAAAAAGGAAGGAAGGATGGAAGGGCGAAGAAGAAGGAAAGGGGGAAGGAAGGATGGAAGGAAGGAAGGAAAGAAGGAACGAAAGACGGGAGGGAGGAAAGGAAAGAAGGAAGGAGGGAAAGAAGGAAGGAAGGATGGAAGGAAGGAAGGAAAGATGGAAGGGAGGAAGAAAGAAGGAAAGGAGGAAGGAAGGCTGGAAGGGAGGAAGAAGGAAAGGAGGGAGGAAGGAAGGAAGGAAGTAAGGAGGGAGGGAAGGAAAGAGAGAAACTAGATTAAAACAAAGAACAGTCTGGATGTAAACTACTACAATATCTCTGAAATCCTAATTTAATTCATCTTGACATAAGAGGACTGAACAAAACTGAAGAACAATCTCTGGCTGCAGTCTCATGATTCAGAGCGAGTTGAGTTCGGATTCACTGATGTGATAATTCATACGGACTCTGGTTAACCTCACTTCCTGTTTTACTGGAAACATGGATGCATAGCAGGGTCAGATTGAGCCTCAGTTAACCACGCTGCAGCTACATAGACGTGTGTTTGTTTTTTTATTGGCACATCAAGTTTAAGCTGAGTTGACTTTGTGTTTTCATGCTGACTGAATCTCTGCAGCAGCAACACGAGTACTGAGGCTGGGTCTGAAATCACTCACTACTCCCTATATGGTGAATACGCCATGTTGCAGTGCTGTCCGAATGTCTAGTGGGAATTATTATACCCTATATAGTGTAGACTCAAAGTATCCCACAATGCATCGTAAAAAGTAGTGTACAACCAGGCGGGGAGTTCTGGTCCTCTGAAATGATGCCAACGTGGAAGTAACTTAAAACTGCATTCTATCAAAAGGCCACCAGGGGGCGACCGTTTTGGTGTCAAAAGGACTTCCGTCTCTATACAAGTCAATGGAGAATTCACCAACTTCTCACTTGATTTCTAACCTCAGTAAATGTTTTCAAAATGTGTTTATGGTCTCAATCGCTAGTTTAAAGCCTTCTTCAATGCAGTATGATGTTCATTTGGGACATTTTGGCCTCCCTGATTTTATATGTGACGATAAAGCAGGGTATGCATTAGGGCGTGGCTACGTGGTGATTGACAGGTTGATTGGTTCACAGGTTCAGGAGGGCGCCTCATGCTCCTCCTGATGCCCATATAAGTAGAATCCCTGTTTTTATTTTTCCCAGCATGCACCTGAAATGTTCAAGATGGCGCTGCTCAGATCCGATACTATTGGCCTCCGAGCAGCAGTCCACAAACCAATGGGAGACGTCACGGGTGTTACGTCCATTTCTTATATACAGTCTATGTTTCGGACACAGCCTGAGTTAAAGTGACTTATGAAGGTGTAATAAAAGACTTTCTGCAAGAATCTGATTAGTCAGCAAGAAAACGCTTCAACAGGAACAGCTTCTCAGTCTATGTTCCTGTTTACACCTGACATTAACATGCAGCGTCTTAGAGATGCATCCACTTAGCGAGGTTGGCTGGGACACATCTGACTTCATATCTTTTGTAGTGTAAATGTTAACGTGTCCTGATGCGTCTCCAGGCCAGAATGTAACAGGAAATGATGTCATCAGTGCAGGAAATAGTGGTTATTTTGGTGAATGGTTAAAAGAATGGAGATGAGCACAGATGTACTTGGTTGGAGTAATCTGAACACACACACACACACACACACACACACACACACACACACACACACACACACACACACACACACACACACACACACACACACACACACACACACACACACACACTACAGTTTTCCTTTTACCTACATTCAGACTTTATTTCCAGTAGTGTTAAAGTGTGTGGTGAGAATATTGTTTAATGTCACCTCAAGGGGAAAACACTAACCTCCTTTTAAAAGTGTGTGTGTGTGTGTGTGTGTGTGTGTGTGTGTGTGTGTGTGTGTGTGTGTGTGTGTGTGTGTGTGTGTGTGTGTGTGTGTGTGTGTGTGTGTGTGTGTGTGTGTGTGTGTGTGTGTGTTCATGACAACACTCAGTACTCAGTAGCAGTTGCAAAGTGACTGGGAGCTCTGGTACACAATTAATGTGTGAGGCACATTGTGTGTGTGTGTGTGTGTGTGTGTGTGTGTGTGTGTGTGTGTGTGTGTGTGTGTGTGTGTGTGTTCATGACAACACTCAGTACTCAGTAGCAGTTGCAAAGTGACTGGGAGCTCTGGTACACAATTAATGTGTGAGGCACATTGTGTGTGTGTGTGTGTGTGTGTGTGTGTGTGTGTGTGTGTGTGTGTGTGTGTGTGTGTGTGTGTGTGTGTGTGTGTGTGTGTGTGTGTGTGTGTGTGTGTGTGTGTGTGTGTGTGTGTGTGTTCTTTCCATTCATCACCCTGCTCTCTCTGTGACCTTGGCACCTTCTTCATTAGAATAAAGATTGTCTGTCGTTTAGGCTACATGGTCGGTCCAGTGGACACACACACACACACACACACACACACACACACACACACACACACACACACACACACACACACACACACACACACAATGAGAGCCATGCTATTACATTTCTGTCATTGTCATGAAGAGAACAGAAGAGAGGAGGAGAAAAGGGGGGGGGGAGGGGGAGGAGTAGAGAGGGAGAGGAGGAGGAGGAGGAGGAGGAGGAGTAGGAGAAGAGGGAGAGAAGGAGGAGAAGAGAGGGAGAGGAGGAAGAGGAGGAGAAGAGAGGGAGAGGAGGAGAAGAAGAGAGGGAGAGGAGAGAGGCAGAAGAGAGATGGAGAGGAGGAGGAAAAAGAGAGGAGGAGGAGGAGAAGAGAGGGAGAGGAGGAGGAGGAGCATAAGAGAGGGAGAGGAGGAGGTGGAGAAGAGAGGGAAAGGAGAGAGGAGAGAGGGAGAGGAGGAGGAGAAGAGAGGAGGAGGAGGAGGAGAGGAAGAGGAGAAGGAGGAGAGAGGGAGAGGAGGAGGAGAGAGGAGGAGGAGGAGAGAGGAGGAGGAGGAGGAAGAGAGAAGGAGAGGAGGAGGAGGTACTGTTGCTGCTCGGCTCTGCTGAACAGCTGTTTCTATCAGGGATGGAAATTAATTTAATGAGACCGACTGTATGTTTAAAAGTCATTTATTTGACTCCTTAAAAAGAGAGAGAGAGAGAGAGAGAGAGAGAGAGAGAGAGAGAGAGAGAGAGAGAGAGAGAGAGAGAGAGAGAGAGAGAAAGAGGATGAACATGTGTGTGGATGAGGAGGAAGATAATGAGTGTGTGTAGAGAGAGAGTGATTGATCAGATCTGAAGCTTAATATGTGAAAGATTATTAGACATTAATCAACATATAACCTCAGATCATAGGCTCAGCTCGTCTTTAATGTAATATATATAAACACTCTAAAGTGTTTAACATGAATAGAATAGACTGGAGTGAAGCTTCTGACTCTTATTAACAAAATAAAACAGGAAATTAGGAAATACTACAAATTAAAACTGAATTTACAGTTTGTTTGTTTTCTGTCGTTGACTTCCTGTTTGTCTCGTTTTCTCATTTATTTCCTTCAGTCTAGCCTCAAACACACACACACACACACACGCACACACATGCAGGCACGCACACACACGCACACAGACGCACACACACACACACACAGACGCACACACACACACACACAGACTCAGACACACACACACACACATGCAGGCACGCACGCACACACGCACACAGACGCACACACACACACACACACACACACACAGACACACACACACACGCACACACATGCAGGCACGCACACACACGCACACAGACGCACACACGCACACAGACGCACACACACACACACACACACACACAGACACACACACACACACACACACACACACACTAAAAGGCAACAACAGAGGCAGTGTTTGTTGACCAACACCTGCTCACTTCATTATGACTACAGGTCAGAGGTTAACTCACTCACATTTACTCACACTCAAACACACACACACACACACACTCACACACACCCACACACACAATGACACACACACCACTGAGATACTTAGTCAATTGTCTCAGTCAACACATAAAGAAGTGGCCCTGAACACTGAATAATCTCACATAGCTTCACATTTTCATACAAAACAAACAAATAGAAATAACATGTTGCCAGAGTTTAATTCCTCTAGATTAGCATGTTTAACAGTAGACCAGGGGTGTGAAACATGAGGCCCGTGGGCCAGAACCGGCCCGCCAAGGGGTCCAATCCGGCCCACTTTCCTTCATGTGTTCTTTTCCTTCCTTCCATCTGTCCTTCCTACCTTCCTTTTTTCCTTTCTTCGTTCCTACCTTCCTTCCTACCTTCCTTTTTTCCTTTCTTTCTTCCTTCCATCTGTCCTTCCTACCTTCCTTTTTTCCTTTCTTTGTTCCTTCCTTCCTTCCTACCTTCCTTTTTTCGTTTCTTCGTTCCTTCCTTCCTTCCTTCCTTCCTTCCATCCATCTGTCCTTCCTACCTTCCTTTTTCCCTTTCTTCATTCCTTCCTTCCTTCCTACCTTCCTTTCTTCCTTCCATCTGTCCTTTTTTCCTTTCTTCGTTCCTTCCATCTGTCCTTCCTACCTTCCTTTTTCCCTTTCTTTCTTCCTTCCATCTATCCTTACTCCCTTTCTTCCTTCCTTCCATCTGTCCTTCCTCCCTTCCGTTTGTCTGTCTGTCCTTCACTGTCTATCTTTCCTACCTTTCTTCCCTCCTTCCTTTTGTCTTTCTGTCCTTCCTTCCCTTTCTTATTTCCTTCCTTTCATCCTTCTTTCCCTCCATCTTTTTAATGATCCGGCCCACATCAGATCAAACTGGTCTGGATGTGGCCCTCGAATGAAAATGAGTTTGACACCCCTGCAGTAGACTGTTAGATAAAAAAAAAAAGCCCATATTTGTACTTATAACTGCATTATAATGTGTAATAACCCATTTATTATATGTTTT
>NW_026910323.1:0-5000 GCF_963691925.1 Scomber scombrus | reverse complement strand
TTTTTTTTTTACCTCCCCCTCCTCCTCCTCCTCCTCCTCCACCTCCTCCTCCTCCTCCATCTTTTTGTCCAAACAGAAGAGGTTTAATTTGGTGAAAGAGAAACTTCCAGAAACTCTCTCAGCACCGACACAGACGGCAGAATTCAGTCTGACTTTTTAATTTAAATTACATTATTTTATTAGTTTTTCATCATCATAAAGGTAAAAAAAATATGTAAAATTATTAATAAGATACATGACAGTTTAAACAGTATTTTAAATATTTGTTTATTTGTGTATTTATCTAAGGAAATAGTACTTTTAATATAAATAACTCCTAATATTCATTAAAAAAGTGCCTTTTTTAATTAAATATCAATGTTTAAGGACATTGGATATAATCTAATAAAGGTTTAGTTAATGTTAAATGTACTAGCTATAATTTTTAAAAGCTTTTTGACACAAAAATATAAAAATATATGGAAATATAAACATGTTATTTACTATAATGTCTTTAAAAAAAAACACATTTAAGGAGAATATATGGTTGTAATTATTGTAATGATTGTAAACTTGAGGCTGTGTGGAGAGGGAGGGATGATGTCAGTTAGAGGTCTTATTATGGCTGTACTCAAACACACACACACACACACACACACACACACACACACACACACACACACACACCACACACACACACACACAGGTTGAAGCGTCTGGCGGTATAAATGGAGTGTCAGAGAGCTACTTCCTGCTCTTTCAGAGCCGGTGGAACATCCATCTCCACCGGAGACACTGAGACACACACGCACACACACACACACACACACACACACACACACACACACACACACACACACACACACACACACACACACACACACGTAAATGTAAGCTACAAAGGCAATAAAAGAACAAACTCTTAGATAAAAGAGCATTTAAAAATACTAAAATGATACTTAAAACAAGCAAAACTAAGATACTAAAATTACATAAAACACCTTCCTTCCTCCCTCCTTTCCTTCCTTCTTCCTCCCTCCTTTCCTTCCTTCTTCCTCCCTCCTTTCCTTCCTTCCTTCCTTCCTCCCTCCCTTCTTTCCTCCCTCCTTTCCTTCCTTCTCCCTCCCTTCCTTCCTCCCTACCTCCTTTCCTTCCTTCTTCCCTCCTTTCCTTCCTTCTTCCTCCCTCCTTTCCTTCCTTCCTTCCTTCCTTCCTCCCTCCCTTCTTTCCTCCCTTCTTTCCTTCCTTCATCCTCCCTCCTTTCCTTCCTCCCTCCTTCCTTCTTCCTTCCTTCCTTTCCTCCCTTCTTTCCTTCCTTCATCCTTCCTCCCTCCCTCCTTTCCTTACTTTCCTCCCTCCCTCCTTCCTTTCCTTCCCCTCCCTCCTTTCCTTCCTTCTCCCTCCCTTCCTTCTGTTTCTTCATGGCAGTAATTGGTGCTTGTTTGTAGGAGACGGACTAGATGAGGTTATTGATGGTATTGAATGAAGAGGAGGATGAGGAAGAAGAGGATTATGCTGATTAGCAGAGATTAACTGTGAAAAGTATCAGCTTCCAGCCTCCTTCACTGTGTTATTATAACGCTGTAATACATCTTTTAATGATAGATAGATAATGCACTACTTGATTTCCACATTATTTCTGCTCTCCTGCATCTTCTTTTATGTCTTAGTTCATCCATCGGGTCGCTCTCATTGGTGGTTTCAGCTGGTTTTTGAAGGTTCGGACTGTGGATTGAACCACAGAGTCAAACAAGATGCACTTATATGATGCAACACCTAAAAGTAGAGTAGTAGTAGTTGGTGTAGTTATAGTAGTAGTAGTGGTAAGAGTGGGAGAGGTAGTCATTGTAGTAGTAGCAGTCGTAGTAGTAGTGTTTGCAGCAGTAATAGCAGTTATACTAGTGGTAGAAGTAGTAGTATTAGTAAATGTAGCAGTAGTACCAGTGGAAGTAGTAGTAGTAGTAGTAGTAGTAGTAGTAGTAGTAGTAGTAGTAATTGTAGTAATAGTAGTAGTACTTTTTTAATAACTTTACAGCACTTTGGTTCAACTGAAGTTGTTTTTAAATGTGATTTATAAATAAAGTTTGACTTGACTAGTAGTAGTAGTAGTAATACTGCAATTGTAGTGTTTGCAGCAGCAGTAGCAGCAGCAATATACTATTGGTAGAAGTAGTAGAAGTAGTAGTAGTAATACTATTGGTAGAAGTAGTAGAAGTAGCAGTAGTAGTAGTACTAGTAGTAGTAGTAGCAGTACTGGTTGAAGCAGCAGCAGTAGTACCAGTGGTAGGGTTAGTAATAGTAGCAGTAGTAATTGTTGTTGTACTATATTAGTAGTAGTAGCAGTAGTAGTAGTACCAGTGGTAGTAGTAGTAACAGTAGTAGTAGTACTAGTAGTAGTAGTAGTAGCAGTAGTAACAGTAGTAGTAGTAGTAGTAGTAGTAGCAGTAGCAGTAGTACTGGTTGAAGCAGCAGCAGTAGTACCAGTGGTAGGGTTAGGGTTAGTAATAGTAGCAGTAGTAATTGTTGTTGTATTAGTAGTAGTAGCAGTAGTAATTGTTGTTGTATTAGTAGCAGTTGTAGTAGTAATTGTAGTCGTAGCAGTAATGGCAGTAGTACTAGTAGCAGTGACAGTAGAAGTACTGGTATCAGTAGTATCAGTGGTACTAGTAGTTGTATTAGTGGCAGTAATAATAGTAGTAATTGTTGTAGTACTGCATTAGTAGCTGTATTGTAGTATCAATGGGTGCAGCAGCAGTAATGGCAGTAGTACTAGTAGCAGTGACAGTAGAAGTACTGGTATCAGTAGTATCAGTGGTACTAGTAGTTGTATTAGTGGCAGTAATAATAGTAGTAATTGTTGTAGTACTGCATTAGTAGCTGTATTGTAGTATCAATGGGTGCAGCAGCAGTAATGGCAGTAGTATCAGTAGTATCAGTAGTTGTATTAGTAGTAATAATAGTATTAGTAGTAATAATAATAGTAGTATTAGTAGTAATAATAGTAAATTACAGAATTTGTTTGTTAATAACAGAAGAAGAAGAAACAGAACAAAGAGAGGATGAGGAGGATGAAGTCAGAAAGTCAGAGCAGAAGATAGATGTTGATGTTGATGATGAAGATGAGGATGAAGATGCATCCTTATCACTTCACCCTGAACTTTAGTTGCCACGACGACAAAATCCGTTCCGTTACGCAGCCTCCGACAAACTTCTCTCATTTAGGCGGATAAGATGAATCTGTGAGAAAAAGAAGAAGAAGAAGAAAAAGAAGAAGAAGAAGAAGAAGAAGAAGAAGAAAAAAACCCCGAATGTTCAAAATGCATTAAATGTTTTTCATGTATGACTGCATTTTTGCTGACATTTCAGCTCCGTGCTCATTAATATGGAGACCAAATTAAACTTATGATTGCTTGTTGATTTTCTCCCCCCCCCCCTCCTCCTCCTCCTCCTCCCCCCCCCTCCTCCTCCTCCTCATCATCCCCCCATCCTCCTTCCCCTCTTTTCCCCTCGTCTGTTTTGCCGAGCGTTTATCCCTCGTTTCTCTGTGTTTTTGGAAAAGCTACGACATCTCTCACCTCCATTATGTGATTAAATATATTACATATAAATTCATCTTTTTACGCTTTACATTAGTCACTATTAAGACAACACAAGTCCTTTATGTATATTCACATTTTCATATATAAATCTCATATAATAAACACATTTTAACATATTTAAATGTAAAAATCAAGTATTTCACATCCTCTTATTATGTTTGATTCATTCATTTATTTTACTTTACATCCATTTGTTTGACTTAGTGATGCAAAGATATAATTCATGCATGTTTTACTGTATAAATCCAGCTTTTCCTGGCATCTTGTCTGTTTTTACATCAGTTCATCTTCACTACATTTCCCAGAATGCCGTTCAGCAAACCTCAGATAGCCTGTCGCAGTAATATGTTCACAATAAGAGTGCAGGCATGTTTTACAATAACAACATTATCAAACTTTACAACACTAGTAATAACAAAACAATCAAAAAAACATCTTTTGACTGTTCCTTCTTTCCTTCCTTCCTCCCTCTTTCTTTAGTTTTTCCCCCATTCTTCCCCTCCTTCCCTCTTTCTTTGCTCCCTCCTCCTTCCATACTTCTTTCCTCACTTCCATCTTTCCTTCCTCCCTTCCTCCTCTCCTTACTTCCTTCCTGTTTTCCTCCCTCCTTACTTCTTTTCTTCCTTCCTTCCTTCCTTCCTCCTGTCCTTCCTTCATCCTTTCCTTCTTTCCTTCCTTCCTTCCTCCTTTCCTTCCTCCCTTCCTTCTTCTATTACTTTCTCCCTCCCTCCTTCCTTCCTTCCTTCCTTCTTTCCTTCCTTCCCTCCCTCCTTCCTTCCTCCTGTCCTTCCTTCCTCCTTTCCTTCTTTCCTCACTCCTTCCTTCCTTCCTGCTGTCCTTCCTTCCTTCCTGCTGTCCTTCCTTCCTCCCTTCTTTCTATCCTTACTTCCTCCCTTCCTCCCCCCCTCCTTACTCCTTTCCTTCCTTCCTTCCTGAGGACAACAGGAGGGTTAATAAAATCCCACCCAAACATCCCCCATTAAAAAATAACCAATAATCTATGAATATATAACCCTCCTGTTGTCCTCGAGTGAAGGAAGGAAGGAAGGATGGAAGGAAGGAAGGATGGAAGGGAGGAAGGAAGGATGGAAGGAAGGATGGAAGGGAGGAAGGAAGGATGGAATGAAGGAAGGGACATGCTTTATAAACAGACAAACCACTCTGGGTCCATTTTGACCCATTAATTAAATATTGTTCATTTCAAAAGTTTAACCAGGAAAACTTTCAATGATGACGAGATCTAAAAGTAACCAGGAGAGAAGAAGTGAGAGGTCAGAGGTCAGAGGAAGAGGAAAAATATTAAACAATGGGGAAGAGGAAAGGTGGAAAGGATTATCTGGGAGTCAAACAAAGGATTAATAAAAAAAGAGAGAGATTATAAACTAAAGCAGCTGAAAACAGTCAAAGGAAAATCTGAAAACT
>NW_026910322.1:17500-18629 GCF_963691925.1 Scomber scombrus | reverse complement strand
AAAAATAAAATTCTGCCAAAACTTGAAGCCGCTTCCAATAAAAGTGAGTTAGACTGAGATTCATTATGAAGACAGAAACTTTGTTTTTTACTCCATGTTTATTTTATATTATGGGCTGTAAAATCTCTTCTAACTATGTACAGTATTAACATTTAACTTTCATGTTATTTGGTTTTAACCCTCCTGTCGTCCTCCCGGGTCAAACTGACCCAATCTCTTTTGACTGTTCCTTCTTTCCTCCCTTCCTTCCTTCCTTCCTTCCTCCCTCTTTCTTTAATTTTTCCTTCGTTCTCCCCATCCTTCCCTCTTTCCTTGCTCCCTCCTCTTTCCTTCCTTCATTCCTTCCTTCCTTCCTTCCTCCTTTACTTCTTTCCTTCCTTCCCCTTTCCTTCCACCTTTCCTTCTCTCCTCACTTCCTTCCCCTTTTCCTCCCTCCCTCCTTACTCCTTTCCTTCCTTCCTTCCTTCCTTCCTTCCTTCCTTCCTTCCTTCCTTCCTTCCTTCCTTCCTTCCTCTTTTCCTCTTTTCCTCATCCCTCCTTACTCCTTTCCTTCCTTCCTCCCTTCCTTCCTTCATTCCTTCCTTCCTTCCTTCCTTCCTTCCTTCCTTCCTTCCATCTTTCCTTCCTTCCTTCCATCTTTCTTTCCTTTTGTCCTTCCTTCCTTCCTTCCTTCCTTCCTTCCTTCCTTCCTTCCTTCCTTCCTTCCTTCTCTCCTTCCTCCCTTCCTCTGTTCCTCCTTCCTTCCTTCCTTCCTTCTCTCCTTCCTTCCTTCCTCTTTTCCTCCTTCCTTCCTTCCTTCCTTCCTTCCTTCCTTCCTTTCTTCTTTCCTCATCCCTTCTTACTCCTTTCCTCCCTTCCTCGTGTCCTTTCTTGACAAACTACTCAAACTAACCATAAACAACGTAATGTGCTAACAGGGAGTTTCTATATTATTAGCAGCATTTCTGCATCTAAACATATTAATTTTAATATAAATTCTTCATTAATGTTTCTCTAATAGGTATAAACATTAAGTTTAGACCCTGAACTTTGATATGAGTCATGCATCTTTACTAATTCAAGCCAATCTCTTTAAACTTATTAGTGTAATTATGTATACTCGTTAGTTTCATGTTTAAACTTTTTTAAT
>NW_026910322.1:0-12500 GCF_963691925.1 Scomber scombrus | reverse complement strand
AAGCGGCGCCGGGAGACTGTGAGATGAGCGTGCACGTGTGTGTGTGTGAGTGTGTGTGTGTGTGTGTGTGTGTGTGTGTGTTTTGATACCTTGTCTGAATATTGAGGATGCCAGCAGGAGAGCATGTTGCATGGTGTGTGAGCAAATGGGTGTGTGTGTATGTGTGTGTGTGTGTGTGTGTGTGTCCTGGGTTTCATGTTGTGTGTAGTTTTAGTGTGTATTTGTGTAGTACATGTGTGTAGCGTGATGTACGTTTCATGTATGTGTTCTGTACGCAGCAGTTCTTCTTCTCAGATGTATGTTTTTATCTCCTGTCTGTTTTCATCTGAAGGTCCTGCAGGAATTCACGCTGCCTTCATACACGCGGCTGCAGGTTTCATACATGTGCAGTTTAATGTTTGTGTGTGTGTGTGTGTGTGTGTGTGTGTGTGTGTGTGTGTGTGTGTGTGTGTGTGTGTGTGTTATGACAGCAGGCCTATTTTTAAACCAGCTGAAAGTCGGCAGTGTCGATCGGTCCGTTCAACACTTGCAGAACAAAGTATGAGGAGAGCTGCAGGAGAATAAACTCAATAAAAAGCTTACAGAGGAGTGTTGACTGTTACTTTATACGACTACTTTTCAAAATAAAACACAAGTTATAGACTGTGTCAAAATAAAAGCATTTAAAATAATGCCTGTCCGATCAGGGGTGTCAAACATGCGGCCTGTGGGCCAGAACCGGCCAGCCGAGGGGTCCAATCCGGCCCACTTTCCTTCTGTCTTTTCCTTCCTTCCTGTCTTCTTTTCCTTCCTTACTTCCTCCCTTCCTTACTCCCTCTCTTTCTTCCTTCCTTTTGTCCTTCTTTCCTTCCTTCCTCACTTCCTTCCTTCTGTCCTTCTTTCCCCCCTTCCGTCCTTCTTTCCTTCCTTCCTCCCTTTCTTTCTTCCTTCCTTCTGTCCTTGTTTCCTTCCTTCCTCACTTCCTTCCTTCTGTCCTTCTTTCCTCCCTTCCGTCCTTCCTTCCTTCTTTCCTTACTCCCCTTCTTTCTTCCTTCATTCTGTACATCCGTCCTTCCTTTCTTCCCTCCCTCATTCCTTCCATCTTTCCTTCCCTTCTTTCTTTCCTGTCTTAATTGTGTTCCTTCCTTCCTTTCATCCTTCCCTCCTTCATTCTATCTGTCCTTACTCCCTTCCTTCCTTATGTACTTCCTCGCTTTCTTCCTTACTTCCTTCTTTCCTTCCTATCTTCTTTTCGTTCGTTCGTTCCTTTCATCCTTCTTCCCTCTTTTCTTCAGTCCGTCCTTCCTTCCTTCCTTCCTGTCTTCCTTCCTATTTTTCTTCCCTCCTGCCTTCCATCTTTTTAATGATCCCCCCTGTTCTAGAAGTCCTCTCATTGAGACACACTTGTCCCGGCTCTTATCCCGTTCCTGGAAACACACCCAGTATTTATCTTTTCATCACTGTGTCCATTCTTCCTGGATTTTTTTCCTTCCAGGGTGACAAATCTTGTCCCTTTCAGTCCGAATAAGCTTTGGGCAAACTCTACCTATCAGCAAATCAAATAATTACACCCTACTTCTGGGTGTTCTCCATGGCTTCTTAGAATAACACTGTCACACACACGCACACACACACTCATACAAATAAAAGCAAAAGAAAACTATTTAACCTTCGTATCGTCCTCCCGGGTCAAATTGACCCCGTCTATTTTGACTGTTCCTTCTTTCCTCCCTTCCTTCCTACTGTCTGTCCTTCCTCCCTCCTTCTCTCTTTCCTCCCTTCCTTCTTTCCTTCCTTTCTCCCTTCCTTCTTTCCATCCCTGCCTCCTCTCCTTCTTTCCTCACCCTTACCTTCCTCCCTTCCTTCTTTCCTCTGTCCTTATTTCCTTCCTTCCTCCCTTCCTCTTTACCTCCCTCCCTCCTTACCTTGCTTCTTTCCTCTGTCCTTCCTTCCTTTCCCTCCTTTCCTTCTTCCCTCCTTTCCTGCTTTCTTCCTCCCTCCTTCCCTTCCATCCTTCCTTCCATCCTTCCTTCCTCCCTCCTATCCTTCCTTCCTCCTCCCTTCCTTCCTCCTTCCATCCTTCCTTCCTTCTTCCTCCCTTCCATCCTTCCTTCTTCCTTCCTTCCTTCCTTCGTCCTACCTTCCTTCCTTGACTCGAATACAACAGGAGGGTTAATCTTTAGTCTGGTAATTTTGGTGACCCCTCTGACCTCTCCTCTGGCGCCACCATCAGGCCAAACAATGTAATATAATTATTTTTTTTTTTTAAAGCTTTCAGACTGAACGAGAATCAACTTCAGAGTCTTTGTTCTTGCTCGAAACATGATGGATGTGATGCTACTGCAGCTATATCGTGTATGTGTGTGTGTGTGTGTGTGTCAGAGATGAAAAAGCAGATGAAACGCTGCATGTGTGTGTGTGTGTGTGTGTGTGTGTGTGTGTATGTGTGTGTGTGTGGTGATGGTGGTGGTAGTGGTGGTGTAGCGGAGCGAGGTGTTGCCCGTTATACCGAGCCTCCCCCTTGGGCTGGTAGCTCTGGAAGCTCTCTGGAAGCTCACTTCACTCACATACATGCAGATCAAACGTTGCATTGATCTCTGGGCTTCATAACGCACACACACACACACACACACACACACACACACGCCAGCACCAGCACCAGCTCCACAAACACCCCCGTTCTTTCCACCAGAAGCTGTGTGAAATATGAAACACATGTTAATTATGATCACGCCAAGTGTCAGTTACAGCTCAATGTGAAACCTTTTTTTATCTCATCCAGGGAAAAAGTACGCTCTTTTTTTTTTCTTTCTTTCTTCCCCCCGCATCGCTCTGATTGGCAGATATACACTTGTGCTGACAGGTGATTCATTTTTAAAATCCACATTAATATATATTTCTGTCCGCTGGGTGACATAAAGCTCCACATCAAGAAGATAGATGAAAAAACTGATCATTTAAAGAGTTAACACGTTAGTAAAGGTGCTCTAGTTGCTCTGATTTGGTCTCCACCATTAATAATGTGTAAATCTGACAGCTTTGATGTTGTTTAAAGGTGAATTTATCTACTTTTGATTGTGCTAAACTGGCCACCGTTAATCTAAAACCTCCTTATTGTGAAGTTGTGACAGTATGAATATTTTCTGTACTATTTGGGGGGATATTACACTTTGTATTTTGTGGCAATACTCACTAAATTTGGATTATGTGAGGGAAAACTTTTTTTTAACCCTCCTGTCGTCCACCCGGGTCAAATTGACCCCATTTCTTTTGACTGTTCCTTCTTTCTTTCCTTCCTCTTTCTTTATTTTTTCCTTTGTTCGGCCCTCCTTCTCTCTTTCTTTGTTCCCTCCTCCTTCCATACTTCTTTCCTCACTTCCTTCCTTCCTCCCTCCCTCCTTTCCTTCCTTCTCTGCTTACTCATTTCCTTCCTCCCTTCCTCCCTTCCTCCCTCCCTCCCTCCCTCCCCTTCCTCATTCCTTTCTTCCTTCCTCCCTCCCTCCCTCCTTTCCTTCCTTCTGTCCTTACTTCTTTCCTCACTTCCTTCCTTCTTTCGTCCTTTCCTTCCTTCCTTCTCTCCTTACTCCTTTCCTTCCTTCCTTCCTTCTTTCGTCCTTTCCTTCCTTCCTTCCCTCCCTCCCTCCTTTCCTTCCTTCTCTCCTTACTCCTTTCTTTCCTTCCTTCCTTCCTTCCTTTTCTCCTTACTCATTTCCTTCCTTCCTCCTTTCCTTCCTTCTCTCCTTACTCCTTTCCTTCCTTCCTTCCTTGACCTGAGGACAACAGGTTGTTGGTAATACCCTTTACCAAGCTTGTGAAGGGCTTATTACATGAGGAGAATGTAATGTGAAGAAGATCAATACACAGTGTAGGGTTTGAGTAAAAAAGCTGCTCTAGTAGCTCTGATTTGGTCTCTACCATCTCCTGAGAAAATTATCTGGCTATGTAGTCACCAGTTTGGTGAAAATAACGTTTAAATCCGACAGATGAGGTGCTGTTTGGTATTTCTGGGGCATATTTACACTTTGTATTCTGTAGCAATACTCACTATAGTCGGAATTTGTGAATAAAAAAGGTTTGCAAGCTCATGAAGGGGCTCATTTCATGGGGAGAACGAAGTGTCAAAAATATAAAATGCATCACTCTTTCAAAGAAAAGATGAAAAAAATCAAAAAGTTCTCACTGTAGAGTTTGTTAAAAATAAAACACCTGTGTTTCACATGGCAAAGTTTAAAGTTTACGACCCACAAAAGGTCTTCATCAGGGTCACTGTGAGTGCTAGTACTACACTAATGATGTGAGTGGGAGGCTTTCTCTCTGCAGGTGAGCAAACTCTATTGATCACAAACAATCATAAAAAAGGAAGGAAGGAAAAGGAAAGAGGGGGGGGAAGAGATGAAAGTGGAAGGAGAAAGGAGGATGGACACATTAAGGGCATCTAAAGTCAAAGTGGACACAAAACTCCACATTTGTGCTAAAGTGACACATCGATGAATCTGGTCTCCAATTCAACTCTCAACTATAAAAATATGAGTAGAAAAAACAATGATTCCATGAGGCTAATCCTTACATTGTTCCTGAGGAAATATCATATATCTCCTCATCAACAGGTACTTAGGCTGCGTTCAGACTGAAAGCCAAAGTCCGATTTTTAGCCAATCTAGATTGGAACCAGATGGCTCTTATGAAGTCTGAACAGTCATAAATCACATGAAACCATCTTTGGGAGGTAGTTTCAAATCGCATTGTGACAGATGTGTCTGAGTCTGAACAGCTCCAAACACTCAAATCTGTTCTGACTGTCCGTGACGTCTCTCTACGTCTCTACGCTACGTCGATCTATGCGACACCAGACCCGAGCTTATTCCAGTTGTTGTTGCTAGCTGATATCAATGGAGGCTTATTCCAGTTGTTGTTGCTAGCTGATATCAATGGAGGCTTATTCCAGTTGTTGTTGCTAGCTGATATCAATGGAGGCTTATTCCAGTTGTTGTTGCTAGCTGATATCAATGGAGGCTTATTCCAGTTGTTGCTGCTAGCTGATATCAATGGAGGCTTATTCCAGTTGTTGTTGCTAGCTGATATCAATGGAGGCTTATTCCAGTTGTTGTTGCTAGCTGATATCAATGGAGGCTTATTCCAGTTGTTGTTGCTAGCTGATATCAATGGAGGCTTATTCCAGTTGTTGTTGCTAGCTGATATCAATGGAGGCTTATTCCAGTTGTTGTTGCTAGCTGATATCAATGGAGGCTTATTCCAGTTGTTGTTGCTAGCTGATATCAATGGAGGCTTATTCCAGTTGTTGTTGCTAGCTGATAGCAATGGAGGCTTATTCCAGTTGTTGTTGCTAGCTGATAGCAATGGAGGCTTATTCCAGTTGTTGTTGCTAGCTGATATCGATGGAGGCAATGGAAAACATCAGTCCTTGGACAGAGGACCAAACCAAATCCTTAATTCATCTTTGGGGAGATGGCTCCGTTCTGTCGCAATTATATGACATCACACAATACACGCTAGATGACGCCTCCGCTCCGACGACGTTGCCACAGCAACTTGTCAGATTGGTCATTAATGTGGTCCAGTCTGAACCGAGCCAAATCCCATTTGGACGCTTGCTAAAAACAGTGTGGACAGTCAGGCCTAAACATCGGATTTGAGAAGGAATCAGATTTGAAGTCTGAACGCAGCCTTCGCATTGCACAATTCAAAAAGTCTCTTATCTGATATATTAAAGCCACTTTTACTAGTAATGGACATTTCTACTGACTGAGTTGAGGCTCAATTAAGGACTAAACCACTTTCTTACAGTAGCACTTTGCTGATTAGGAGATCTTAACTTTGAACACTGTTTTTAATATAATGCTGCAAACTGTGGAATTTATCTTTTTATTCATCTGAGTCCTGTGGAAGTTTTTTACTGCTCAAGTGAACGTAAACAAGTGAATTAAAGGCAATTTATGAGCTTCAACTACCTAAACTCCTTGTGTCTTGATAACATTGAGAATATGAACTAATATTGAGATGTTTGGCTTCTTTTTTAATGTAAAAAGATGGTTTTGTACGTCTGTTCAACTGTTTGTTAGAGGTCTCTTTGTGTCATGATAACAAAATCTATTGAACCCATTTAACTTTTAGGTTAATTTTTACCACTTGTATGAGGTATGTAAGGCACAGACAGACCATCCGATTGTGTTATGGTTGCTATAGATACAGGTTGTTCTATGGTTGCTATAGATACAGGTTGTTCTATGGTTGCTATAGATACAGGTTGTGTTATGGTTGCTATAGGTACAGGTTGTTCTATGGTTGCTATAGATACAGGTTGTTCTATGGTTGCTATAGATACAGGTTGTGTTATGGTTGCTATAGGTACAGGTTGTTCTATGGTTGCTATAGATACAGGTTGTGTTATGGTTGCTATAGGTACAGGTTGTTCTATGGTTGCTATAGATACAGGTTGTTCTAAGGTTGCTATAGATACAGGTTGTTCTATGGTTGCTATAGATACAGGTTGTTCTATGCTTGCTATAGATACAGGTTGTTCTACGGTTGCTATAGATACAGGTTGTGTTATGGTTGCTATAGATACTGGTTGTTCTATGGTTGCTATAGATACAGGTTGTGTTATGGTTGCTATAGATACAGGTTGTTCTATGGTTGCTATAGATACAGGTTGTTCTATGGTTGCTATAGATACAGGTTGTGTTATGGTTGCTATAGATACAGGTTGTGTTATGGTTGCTATAGTTACAGGTTGTTCTATGGATGCTATAGATACAGGTTGTTCTATGGTTGCTATAGATACAGATTGTGTTATGGTTGCTATAGATACAGGTTGTTCTATGGTTGCTATAGATACAGATTGTGTTATGGTTGCTATATATACAGGTTGTTCTATGTTTGCTATAGATACAGGTTGTTCTATGGTTGCTATAGATACAGGTTGTTCTATGGTTGCTATACATACAGGTTGTTCTATGGTTGCTATAGATACAGGTTGTTCTATGGTTGCTATAGATACAGGTTGTGCTTTAGTGTATAAATGAAGAATAACACAAATCACTGCTGACATCAGAGATCCTGCTGGAGACATTTTTGAAGTTGAGTTTCATTTTTTCACCTTCCTTCCTACCTTCCTTCCTTCCATCTATCCTTCCTGCCTTCTTTCCTTCCTTCCTTTGTGTCATCTGTCCTTCCTTCCTTCCTTCCTTCCTTCCTTCCATCCATCTTCCTTCCTTCCTTCCTGTCATCTTTTCCTTCTTCCCTTCTTCCCTTCCTTCCTTCCTTCCTTCCTTCCTTCCTTCCTTCCTTCCTTCCTTCCTTCCTTCCTTCCTTCCTTCCTTCCTTCCTTCCTTCCTTCCTTCCTTCCTTCCTTCCTTCCTTCCTTCCTTCCTTCCTTCCCTCGGAGGGTTTATTGAACAGAATGAGTCTTTCACAAATGTTGAACAAATGCTATTATTTTTTGAAAACACACTCAACCATTTGGTAGAGGTCTGTAAAATGTAGGGTCAATAAGAAAAACTAATTCCTGTTTTTTGTTGTCATGGCCCTAAAGAAGGAGGAAATACCATTTTCTTGGTGTGGCCTACAAAGGGATTATATTGGTGATACAATTATTTTATACCAACACCGGTACTTTAAAATGTTAAGTGTAATCATAACTGGTTAGTTGCTTTAAATGTATGTACACATGCACAGTATAACACACAGCAGCTTTAAACACACCAGCTCTCATTATGAGTCTGAATAACAGCTGCAGAAAGATGACTGAAATGAAAACATGTACATGCAGAGCACACAAAACTCTCCACTGGGGCTTTAATTGTCTCCAGAGTCGCTTGGAAACAACAATCAACACACACACACACACACACACACACACACACACACACTGCTCTGTATGCCATTGGCAGTGTGTCAGTTTCCTCAGCATCACCTGCAGTCCTGTAATCTACCATGGAGATGAGATGGACAGCGAATGGATGCAGAGAAGAGAAGAAAAAAAAGAAAAAAAAGATATTTTCTCTTATTTAATTCAAATGGTTTGTTTATGCATAACAATAGTGTGAAGAGCCCCCCCCCCCCTTGATTTAATTAAAATCTCCCCCGGCTGCAATAACAGAAGCTTAACATCAACGACAGACAAAGGCAGGATGAGTTTGCTGAGGCTAAACATGCCCTGTAGCAAACTGACAGCCAACGCTAGCTTTAGCCTAATGAAGGCTCTGCTCTGTATTCCTGCAGCACACGTGCACTCACAAGCCGCTGTGCTCTGAATTAAGTCCTTTCAACAACTTTCGGGTCTGTATAGCTAAATATTTCTGCAGCTCCGGGGCCATGAGAGAGTGGATTTCTGTGAATATTCATAGTTCCCCCCTCGGAGGTAGAATTTAAATAATCTTAAGGGAGGTACTCTTGACCTTTTTCTATGTGCAGCCATTTATAGGTCAGAAATATCTGCTTTAATAGCACAAACAAAGAAATGAATGAATGAAATGCAAATATCTACTTTTAAAGGAGAAATAACAGAAGGACATCATCAAAGAAAGCATTAAATGACAACTTTAACCCTCCTGTTGTCTCACCTCTTTTGACTGTTCCTTCTTTCCTTCCTTCCTCCCTCTTTCTTTAATTTTTCCTTTGTTCTTCCCCTCCTTCCATACTTATTTCCTCACTTCCTTCCTTCCTTCTTTCTTTAATTTTTCCTTTGTTCTTCCCCTCCTTCCATACTTATTTCATCACTTCCTTCATTCTTTCCTCCCTCTTTCTTTAATTTTTCCTTTGTTCTTCCCGTCCTTCCATACTTCTTTCCTTCCTTCTTTCTTTCCTTCCTTCCCTTCCTTCCTTCCTTCCTTCCTTCCTTCCTTCCTTCCTTCTCTCCTTACTTCCTTCCTCCCTCCCTCCCTCCCTCCTTACTCCTCTCCTTCCTTCCTTCCTCTTTTCCTCCCTCCCTCCCTCCTTACTCCTTTCCTTCCTTCCTTCCTTCCTTCTTTCTTTCTTTCCTCCCTCCCTTCCTTCCTTCCTCCTGTCCCTCCTTACAGCTTTCCTTCCTCCCTTCCTTCCTCCCTCCCCTCCTTACTCCTCTCCTTCCTCTTTTCCTCCCTCCCTCTTTACTCATTTCCTTCCTTCCTTCTTTCCTCCCTCCCTTCCTCCTGTCCCTCTTTCCACCTTTCCTTCCTTCCTCCCTTCCTTCTTTCCTCACTTCCTTCCTTCCTCCTTCCTTAATTCTTTCCTTCCTCATTCCTTCCTTCCTTCCTTCCTTCCTCCCTCCTTACTCCTTTCCTTCCTTCCTTCCTTCCTCGACCTGAGGACAAACAGGAGGGTTAAATAAATGCAAAATCTAAAGGATTCAATGCAGATGATTTAGCATAAAGGTAATATAAACATACATCAGGGAAGTATTGATTCCCTTTTTAAGTGAATTGTTTGTATTATTCTTACAGATATTTATTGACTGCTGTCTGCAAGTCTTTACACATTCAACACAAGTGCATTAAATCAAACTACTACTACTGAACTGCTTCCCATATTTCTTATAGCGTGAGGTGGCAATGCCCTCCAGGTTGGGTAGTGGGCAGCCAATGACTTTTTCTGCAGATCTAATCACTCTTTGAAGTGCATTAGAGCATCCTGCATATCACACTATAATGCAGTATGTTAGTAGACTCTCTCTTCACACCGTGGTTGACCAAGAATCTAAGGTTTGAACTTCTCTCTCAAGCTCTCCGATTTCTTTTTATTCATATTTAATGTCGCTTTTCATGTCAACAAAGTTTCAACGCCTCCAGGAGAGTCAGTCTGAATATGTGCACCATCTCTGTGATAATGGTTGTTTTTTTACTCTATAATTACAACTATAATCTGTTAACTTTAAGGTTTTGGTTTGGACCCAATGTGCAGAACAAAGAGCTGGAAACAGTAGTTTGTTTAACAACAGTGAGTTTATTGTTTTTTTTACTAGAGTCCCCAGTTCAGATGTTGAGATCCAGTGTAGTTGGAGTCAGCAGACAGGTGACAGGTAAGTGAATGCTTCAAGTTTATCAGAGAACAGACCTGGTGACCATAGACTAGAGAGCTACTGCCCTGCATGTTTCAGGTATCTCCCCACTAAAGCCCAATTTCCACTGGGTCCGTCAGCGGCACGTTACAGCTGCGCCGCGGTCACCGGAGCTGATAGGTAACACTATAATCAATGAGAGTATTTCCACAGGGAGCGTGTCAGCAACGTCTCAGCAACGTCCCCAGCAGCGGCTCTCCGCGCCGCAGCGCTATCAATCCGCAGCATTTCTATTTTTCACGGGACACGTTTCTAACTCGCGACAAGCTCAACAGAGCAGATTGCACCAGACAGGAAGTCAGACACAGAAACGGCATAATAAAAACTTCCGTCCCCTTTCAAAATAAAACAATGCGCAGATCACAACCTCACATCCACATCTTACGTCATAACCGGTGGCCCCAGGTGAGCAGTCAATAGATCAGAGGGTCTCGTTTCACGTCCGAGAAGCAAAGAAAAACCAGTTGTTTTTTTGTTGTTGACTTTATACACCCAGTTCGCGGGATCTCGTGGTCTCGCGATTATCGCGTGATCTAGCTCGCAAGGCACCGCTCCGCTCCGCTGCTGTAACGCTGCCGGTCTGAGTTGACGCTGGGCAGAGGACGGAGCTAAACTGTGGCGCAGCTGTAAGGTGCCGCTGACGGACCCTGTGGGAAATCCAGGGTCACACACCTGATTCTACCTATTAACTCCTTCTCAAGCAGTTGAACCATGTCAATGTTTTACACTGCAACATGCAACATGCAACATGCAACATGCAACATGCAACATGCAACATGCAACATGCAACATGCAACATGCAACATGCAACATGCAACATGGTTGGAAGTGGGATGAGAAAAGCTGAAGGGAGCTGGAGGAAGCTGGCCTTAAACACCACAAGCCTGAAGGTAGGAACCAATCAGCTTCCTGGAGCCACCTGCAGACTCACAGACAATCATTCAATTAACTCAGCTCACCTGCAGCACATCACACACACACACAAACACACACACACACACACACACATGG
Source organism: Scomber scombrus (assembly GCF_963691925.1). Taxonomy (NCBI): domain Eukaryota; kingdom Metazoa; phylum Chordata; class Actinopteri; order Scombriformes; family Scombridae; genus Scomber; species Scomber scombrus. The sequence continues at coordinate 1,456 of NW_026910322.1, read as the reverse complement.
AGAGAGCAAGAGAGAGAAATCCACAGCAAATGCATAGACATACTGTATATTTATTAATACATTTTTTTCAATTTTACATATATTTGTGTATTTTACGATGGTAACAAAAGCACAAGCTCGTCATTACACAACCACTCAGCTTCTAACACACGACAAGAAACTTGAAACTCAAACTTTATTAATAAATCGACAGCGAGTTGTAAGCGGGGGATTATAAAAGAGAGGCAGAGATAGAGCCGGTCTGCATCGCTGCACAGTAAGATGTGTTTTTCATTTCAAACTAGATTTCCAATCAGAGCCATCTGCCTTTTTTTGAAGCCTCTTTTCTGCGTGTTCGGGCTCGTTTTGAAGAGCTCGGCTGCTCTCGTGTGAAACCCTCCTGCGTGACGCTGATGCTCGGCCTCGGCTGACGGATTACACGCTCGTCTGTGCGGTGACATCATTCAAGGATGGCGAACGTCTCTCTGAACATGACTGAGAGAAGTTTGGAAAAAAAGGCTGTTAGTTAAGAGCGGACTTTACTTTTACCAAGGAAGGTGTCTGGCCTCAACTGAGAGAGAGAGAGAGAGAGAGAGAGAGAGAGAGAGAGAGAGAGGAGAGAAGGAGAGAGAGAGAGAGAGAGAGAGAGAGAGAGAGAGAGAGAGAGAGAGAGAGAGAGAGAGAGAGAGAGAGAGAGAGAGACCCGCCTTAAAGAATACAGCTTTTAAAGTGGACGGGCTTTTTTTCTGGTTGTTCACTCTTATATTTCTGGCTCATATGGAGGTGTCTGTGTCCTTCCTTCCTTCCTTCCTTCCTTCCTTCCTTCTTCCTTCCTTCCTTCCTCCTCTCTACTTTTCCTTCCTTGCTTCATTCAATCCATCTTTCTGTCCTGTCTTATTTCCTTCCTTCCTTCCTTCCTTCCTTCCTCTTCCTTCCTTCCTTCCTTCCTTCCTTCCTTCCTTCCTTCCCTTCCTTCCTTCCTTCCTTCCTTCCTTCCTTCCTTCCCTGTCTTCTTCTCCTTTTCATCCTTCCATCCTTCCTTCCTTCCTTCCTTCCTTCCTTCCTGTCTTCTTTTCCTTTCATCCTTCCTTCCTTCCTTCCTCCTCTATACTTTTCCTTCCTTGCTTCATTCCATCCATCTTTCTGTCCTGTCTTCTTTTTCCTTCCTTCCTTCCTTAATTTCTTCTTTCCTTCCTTCCTTCATTTCTTCCTTCCTTCCTTCTTTCTCTCCTGTCTCCTTTCCTTCCGTCCATTCATCCACCCTCCCTTCCTTCCATCTTTCTGTCCTGTTTTCTTTTCCTTCCGTCCTTCCATCTGTCTGAGAGAGAGAGAGAGAGAGAGAGAGAGAGAGAGAGAGAGAGAGAGAGAGAGAGAGAGAGAGAGAGAGAGAGAGAGAGAGAGAGAGAGAGGCCTTAATAAACTACGACTACAGAGATGTTCCTATTCACACATAGAATAATAATAAATATAATTATAA
>NW_026910321.1:0-16792 GCF_963691925.1 Scomber scombrus | reverse complement strand
GGAAGGAAAGGAAGGAAGGGAGGAAAGGAAGGACAGGAGGGAGGAAGGAAGGAAGCAAGGGAGGAGGAAGGAAGGGAGGGATGAAGGAATGATGGAAGGGAGGAAGAAGGAAGGAAAGGAGGGAAGAAGGAAGGGAGGAGGAAGGAAGGAAGGGAGGAAGAAGGGAGGAAAGGAGGAAGAAGGAAGGAAAGGAGGGAGGGAGGAAGGGAGGAAGGAAGGAAGGAAGGAAGGGAGGAAGAAGGAAGGAAAGGAGGGAGGAAGGAAGGTAGGAGGGATGGAGGAAAGAAGGAAGAAGGGAGGGAGGGAGGGAGAAAGGAAAAGAGGAAAGGAGGAAGGAAGGAAAGAAGGAAGGTAATGGGGAGGAAATAAAGATAGAAGGAGGGAGGGAGGAAAGAAGGAAGGGAGGAAGGAAGGAAGGAAGGAACGAAGGTAGGAAGGAAGGAGGGAAGGAAAGAAGGAGGGATGGAGGAAGGAAGGACAGAAGGAAGGGAGGAAATAAGGAACAGTCAAAACAGACGGGGTCAATTTGAACCGGCAGGACGACACACAGGTTTAGGTGTTTTCTAGGTTCAGTTTTACAGCAGTGAGGTTTTTGGCTCTGCAGGTGTCAGCTGAGCCTCCGCAGGGTGAAACCGTCTCTCCTTCCCAACGACAGACTCACCTTTCAGCTGAGGTTACACGATGACATCACAGCCGCAGGAAGCTGATATTTACCGAGGACCCTCCGGTGAGCCGTGTTTACACTCACACTGACACACAGTCACACATTAATCTTTCATCCACTCACTTTTTCCCTTCATCAGTGGCAGGGTTTCAACACTTTTTTCTCAACTTTTTCAAGCAGAAAATACAAACAAATAAATAAATAAACTAACAGGCTCAGCTTCTGCATCACAAACATTATGATGATGTCATAAAGACGCAAATTCTGCATCCAAAATCTGTGGTGTTGAATGATTGATGAGTTGACCTGAGCAGTGTTTCAGTGTTTCAGTGTTGTGGCTGTTTGGCTGCAGGTTTTAAACTTTAACGAAGCATCATAGAAGTTCATGTAAGATTTAACCTGCGTAACGTAACCTCAGCTGTTAGTTACCTTCAGTATAGCTGCGGCCATGAAGGAGAAATACATTCAAGTTAAGTTCTCCTCATAATGTAACTTCCTCTAAATAACGTCCTCAATAAACTGGAATGAAATATATAATAAGGTAGATTTAGCTTTGTCGTCCTCCCGGGTCAAATTGACCCCGTCTGTTTTGACTGTTCCTTCTTTCCTCCCTTCCTTCCTTCCGTCTGTCCTTCCTCCCTCCCTCCTTCTCTCTTTCCTCCCTTCCTTCCTCCATCCCCCTTTCTTCTTTCCTTCCTCCCTCCCTCCCCCTTTCTTTGCTTCCTTCTGTCCTTCTTTCTTCCTTCCTTCTGTCCTTTTTTCCTCTGTCCTTCTTTTCTTCCATCTCTTTTCCTTTCTCCCTCCTTTCCTTTCCTTCCTTCCTTCCTTCCTTCCCTCCTTCCCCCCTCCCTTCCTTCTTCCACCCTTCCTTCCTTCCTCCCTCCTTTCCTTTACTTCCTTCCCTCTCTCCTTCCTCCCTCCCTCCCTCCCTTCCTTCCTTCCTTCCTTCCTTCCTTCCTTCCTTCCTTCCTTCCTCCCTTCCTATATATTTATATCTTATCTTTTACTACAATCACCAGGACTTGAGTACAGTATTTCGTTCTCTTTCATGTATCTGCAAGGACGGTGTGATGCCTCTCTGTGTTCATCTGTAGGTGTGTGGTTAACTTCCTTCCCTTGCAGGAGAGGACTGATTGCAGTAACTCGGTGCACCTGAGTAGTTTAGCTTATAAGTGACTCCTTCTCCATTCTTCGCCTTCAAATGGGGGCTCGTCCGGGATACAATATGGCGATCTGTTAACAAAACTAACTGCTGGAATGACAATAAAAACCCTTGAATCCTTAAATTGTTGACTGTGACACACCTCTGACCGTCTCCTCCCTTAAATCATAGTCTCACTCCTAAAACTCTCCTAAAAGTTATCAAAATCAAAATGAACACAGCAGAACGAGAGATTACTTCTTTCTTTTACTCTCCCCATATTCTTTTTTTTGTTTAAATGTGGTGCCTACATTACCCACAATGCAACTCCTCTCTAAACAGCCCAGTCAGAGTTTAGGGTGTGTTGTTATACTCGCAGCAGATTCCTCCAGCAGACATGAGGAGCTGCAGAGGTTTAGTGACTTCACTTCTTTTAGATTTGTGTCGTCTTGCAGCTCAAACTGACTCCAGTGACGTTAATAAGTCAAGTTATCAGATTTCACACAAAGGCACGAAAAAGTTAATATTGAAGATTTGATCACTCAGCTCACATCTGGAGGAGGTTTCAGGACACTTGCACCTACATTTGAAACTCTACTCTTCATCATCTTTACGACATCTCTTCTTCTTCAGCTGCTTTTAAAATTTCTACTTTTCTACTTTTTGAACCGAAAGAATCGAACAAAAAACATCTAGTCTCCTTTTGCTCTTTTTCTCTCTTCTCATCCTCTCTTTCTTTCTCTCTTCCTCTTTACTTCTTCCTCATTCTTCTTCCTCACATGCTTTAGTTCCTCCTCTCCTTGTCTCCTTCCCATCCCTCTAACTCCTCTCATCTTTTATCCTCTCCAGTCTTCATCTTCTCTTTATTCACATTTACTTCCTCCAGCTCTTCCTTCAACTCATCCTTTTCTTCTCTTCTCCTCCTCTTCCTCCTCTTCCTCCTCCTCCCTGGCATATCTGTCGTTCCACCTCTCCTGTGTCAGCGCTCTGTCGCTCAGCTGTCACTTTCAAACTGGGACACGCACACACACACTGTCAGAAAATTATCAGCCTGTGGCTCGCGAAGCCTCCCGTCTTTCACCCCCGATGTTGTTTCAGCTACTCTCACACCATACCGACCAGGACACACACACATACACACACGCACGCACGCACACACACACACACACACACACACACACACATATATATAATGCATCTGTGGACTCCCATTAAGGGGCAAAGCTAAGTGTAGGTATTATTAGAGCACTGTTTAGTACCTAACACACACACACACACATGCACACACATGCACACACATGCACACACACACACACACACACACACACACACACACACACACACACACACGCACCTAACTGACAGGTGTCCCATTGCAGTGACTGCCCAAAGCAACTGCGGGTTGAACGATGTTCTGTGTGTGTGTGTGTGTGTGTGTGTGTGTGTGTGTGTGTGTGTGTGTGTGTGTGCGTGTGTGTGTGTGTGTGTGTGTGTGTGCCAGGAAGGTACATTATCTCTAACCACAGACCTCTGCAGAGATCAAGGCAGGTATGACAAAAAAAGAGAAGTAGAAGCAAAAAAAGTAAGTAAAAAGAAAGTAAGAATGAAGAAGAAGATGAAAAGAGGGATCACCAAAAAGGATGAAAAAAAGAGACAAATAAAAACTAGATGTGACTAAATAAATAATCAGAGATCAATAGTTTTAGTTTGTAAACTAAATGTGATGATTTAGAGTCTCTGACAGTCAGACTTCAGATCTACTGACTGGAACTCAGCTTAATAAACTCGTCACTGACTCAGAAAATCATTTCAAACTGTATTTAAACAAATGTTTCAGGAAAGCATCGATGATAATTAAGTTTCACCTCAGACTGAATCATCATCATCATCTTCACCATCATCATCATCATCATCATCATGGTCACCACGTTAAAAAACAGAGAGCGACCGACGGCTCTAAACTGCCACGAGTCAAACGTTTGTCGGTATCTGATGATGATGTCGTCTCTGCTCATCCTTTCTTCTTCTGAGCTCAGACTTTGACTTTCATAAAAAATGAAATAAATAACCGGAACATCGGCAAAATGATCCGACTCGGTACGGTTCATGGAACGACCTTTTCCATTACTATAGTTCCTCCTCAACGTGGGCGGGGTCGTCATAGCAACGCTGCGATAAACTGCTGTGAGTTCGTTTTATACGCGACACAAACACATAAACAATGGAGGACATGGAGGCGATGGTGTACTTGCTGCTGTGTGAGGCTTTCTGTCTCACACAAAGCAAGTTCCTTCCTTCCTTCCTTCCTTCCTTCCTTCCTTTCTTCCATCTTTCCTTCCTTCCTTCCCTCTGTCCTTCCTGTCTTCTTTTCCTTCCTTCCTTCCTTCCTTCCTTCTTGTCTTCCTTCCTTCCTTCCTTCCTTCCTTTCCTCTTTCCTAGCTGTCTTCTTTTCCTTCCTTCGTTCGTTCCTTCCTTCCTTCCTTCCTTCCTTCCTGTCTTCTTTTCCTTCCTTCCTTCCTTCTTATTTTCCTTTCTTCCATCTTTACTTCTAACTACGTCATGCTCATGACTCTTCCAGTGACTCTCTGACCAATCAGTGGCCGGCAGTCTGTTGACGTCACATTTAATATCGGCTCGGCTCGCTTGGAACCTCACCAGAGCAGATACTAAAAAAGTACCAGGTACCAGGTACTATCCCTGATGGAGACGCAAAACAAACCGAGTCGAGCCGAGTAGTGCTGGAACTGTGTAGTGGAAAAGCGCCAATAGTCAACAAGGGGAATATCGGCCAATCCCGATGTTTGGCTGCTGTATCGGTGCATCTCTAATAACATAACTACCAGCATGTGTTGGACCCTTAAACCTGAAGCTTCACTTAACAGCAACAACTGTGATGCTGTAAATTTATGAGACACGTGTCATAAAATCTTGGTCACAATCCAGCCCTGTCTCCTAGGAATAACCTCCATATACAACAGTTTTGTTTTCCCATTTATGTCGCCTTGGCAAACAACAACAAAAAACAGGTTGCAAAATGAATGAAGCTGCATTTATATATCACTCTGAATTTGATGGTTGGAGGTCAGAGTTGACGGATGCAGGACGGAGCTTCACACCATAACTCACAGTATGAAAAACCTGCACAGCATTGATGTGCTGCTAGTTACACCATGTTGTTTCACCTCACAATGTTGTCTAACACTTAAACTTGAAGCTTCACTTAACAGCAACAACAGTGATGCTGTAGGTTTATTGCACGTCACATTGTGCGAGACGCCTGTCATAACATCTTGGTTGCAATCCAGCCCTGTCTCCTAGAAAAGACCTTCATATGCAATTATTTTGTTTTCCTATTTATGTTATGTTGCAAATGAAATTGCTGCCTGGACTTCAAATGAATGAATCCACATTTATATATCACTCAGAGCTGGCTGGAGGCTGGAGGAAGAGACTGAAGCTTCACACCTGAATCCTGCATAATGTTTACATTCATGTGAGTGAAAGATGTCACTTAAAGGAAATGTTTACAATTCTCCAAATGTGTCTTAACCTTCCTGTTGTCCTCGAGTCAAGGAAGGAAGAAAGGGAGGAAAGGAGGGAAGGGAAGGAGGAAGGGGGGAAGGAAAAGAGGAAGAAAGGAAGTAAGGGAGGGAGGAAAGGAGAGAGGAAGGAAAGAAGGAAAGGAGAGAGGAAGGATAGAGGGAAGGAAGAAGAAAGGAAGGGAGGGAGGAAAGGAGAGAGGAAGGAAAGAAGGAAAGGAGAGAGGAAGGAAAGAGGGACGGAGGAAAGGAGAAAGGCAAAGAAGAAAGGAGGAAGGAAGGAAAGAAGGACAGAGAAAAAGAAGGAAGGGACGAAGGGAGGATGGTAGGGGGGAGGAAAGAAAGAGAGAAGGAGGGAGGGAGGGAGGAAAGAAGGAAGGGAGGAAGGAAAGGAAGGGAGGAAGGAAAGAAGGAACAGTCAAAACAGACGGGGTCAATTTGACCCGGGAGGACGACACGAAGGTTAAACCAGCAGTCAGTGTTTTTTTCAAACAGTATATGAGCAGTAAAGATGTTTTCCTCTCTGTAATCATTCCTCATGTTCATACTGACTATTAAAACCTTCTAATGTGCTTTCAATGTAAAGTGATGGAGGACTAATGAAGCTTCTATTGAGCTTCATCAGTGTGAGTTAGTCATATCAAGTGATATCTGACACATTTACAGTCTTTATAGCATCAGATTCCCTCTTAGTGTTTCCCTGTTGAGCTGTGGTGGAAGTATAGGAACAAAAAGACTTTGGCACTAAAAACACTGTAACGTTGAAACATAGAAGATGAAGATTTGACTCATTTGGACGCTGAATCTTCATATTAGCTTCAGATCTACTTTTAAATCCATGTTTCCACAGAAGGAGGACTGTGGATTCTTGCCTCCATCACTTTCATTGTAAACATGATGAAGGGATCTTCTAATGGTCAGTATGAACAGGAGGAATCATTACAACAAGAAAAACACACCTTGAAACATAGAAGATGAAGATTTGATTCATTTGGACGACTGGACGACCTACATTGATTTGGTTTGTGTGTTTCATGGATGTATTAAAGAGAATGAGTGTGTTCTCTCCCTAAACTTTGTTTGTTTTGTTTTTTTTAAATAGCTGCACTAACGAAATGTCACGCCTGTCTGTGTTTGTTAGTAGATTTAGGTCATTGCTGCTGTTGGTCTTACATTTCTAACCCTGGTTGGTGGACGCGTCTCACACAGAGATCTAGGACAACGTTTTGGATCGACGCCAAAGATTTCACCACGTTTCTCTCATGATTGTTAACTTCTGTTTCAGACAACAACACACTGAATAGTTTGAAGGGTCTAGAAACTACAACATTTCAGATAAATGTGAGTAAGAAGGTGACGCTGTATGTCCACAATGGGATAAACGTCTTTTTCAAGTACAAGTTTAGTTTAGTAGGTGAGTGCAGTACATTTACGAGGAAGACGACAATGGTCTTTGGTTCAACAGCAAGTCTGATAACATTCATCCGTACTTAACTCCACAGTTTGGGGACTGAACCATAGACTGTATATAAGAAATGGACGTAACATCCGTGACATCAACCATTGGTTTGTGGACTGCTGCTCGGAGGCCAATAGTATCGGATCTGAGCAGCGCCATCTTGAAAATTTCAGGTGCATGCTGGGAAAAATAAAAACAGGGATTCTACTTATATGGGCATCAGGAAGAGCATGAGGCGCCCTCCTGAACCTGTGAACCAATCAACCTGTCAATCACGACGTAGCCACGCCCTAATGCATACCCTGCTTTATCGTCACATATAAAATCAGGGAGGCCAAAATGTCCCAAATGAACATCATACTGCATTGAAGAAGGCTTTAAACTAGCGATTGAGACCATAAACACATTTTGAAAACGTTTACTGAGGTTAGAAATCAAGTGAGAAGTTGGTGAATTCTCCATTGACTTGTATAGAGACGGAAGTCCTTTTGACACCAAAACGGTCGCCCCCTGGTGGCCTTTTGATAGAATGCAGTTTTAAGTTACTTCCGCGTTGGCCTCATTTCAGAGGACCAGAACTCCCCGCCTGGACTTAACCAGCAAATTTCCAGCTACAAGCCTGCCTCTCCTATATTTAGGCCATCACTGCATCATCATCATTAAAAGCAAAGACAGATGGAGCCAAGACGAGAAACTCAAACATCTCATTAGTGTTTGTGTGTCTTTAATCAAGATTCCATCCAAACGTAACACACTTTTTTTTTTAAACATAATTTCCCCAAAAAATCTGCGAAAGAAAATGTGAATGCAGGTTTCTATTCACGACTGTTGTGTGAATATTAGCAGATAAACAGCAGGTGGCACTAATTCTCCAGTCTGTACCATTAAACCATCGCAGAAGAAGAGATGCAACGAGATGACGTCATTACAATAGTAGCGGTCAAAGCTCAAATGATGGAAAACATGACGGAAATACGACGTTTCTATTGGTTTCATGTATTGATGTGAGGAAGGTTGCAGCCTCCTCATCATCGCTCCACACACAGATCTTCACTGACGTCATTATTATTAATTTATTATCATTTATTCACTCAGTCTGTTTTGCTTTTCTTGCTTTTTTATCCACACAGCTGCTGTTAGCACTGTAATACATACACACAGTATATCCGCGTGTCTTATGCGTGCATCGCTTATATATTTGCTTTTGATTTGTATATTTCAATTATTGTCTAATAATGCAGCTCAGTGTTGGAAAACATGGAAAACATGATGGAAATATGTTGTATGTATGTATCATCATCACTCCACACTGTTTACATTTGTTTTTTTTATCGCCACAACAACTTTTACACCTCAGACATATCAAACACTTTCTTGCAATATTTCAACTTTTTTCTGAGGTTTTACAGGTTTTGATTTGAAACGCACATAAAAACATACAGTGTGTGTGTGTGTGTGTGTGTGTGTGTGCGTGTGTGTGGTGTGTGTGTGTGTGTGTGTGTGTGTGTGTGTGTGTGTGTGTCCTCTCCCTCTAAACTCATATTGAGGTAATCTCCCAGAGTGGCCGGCTTTAAGCCTCGTCATTGCTGAGTCTCTCTCTCTCTCACACACACACACACACACACACACACACACACACACACACACACACACACACACACACACACACACACACACACACACACCTTCCTTCATTAGGCATCAATATTCAGGTTCATTTTAATTTAGCACCAAAGGAGGTCAGACAAGAGAGCTCATCACCCTGTTATAGCTTCGTCACGCGTGCTGAGAGAGACACACACACACACACACACACACACACACACACACACACACACACACACACACACACACACACACACCATCCATTCTGCTCTACTTCTGCAGCAGATAGCGGTGGAGGCTGTAAATCGACTGCGGTCGTCACAGTCTGACTGACTAGAGAGAGACAGAGAGAGAAAATAAGGACAGTAAAGGTGGAAAAAGGTTCGATAAAAGTCTTCAGACAGTCTTCATCGACCATCAAACTTTTCACTAATGTGTGACGTAATGACGATCCAGTTGGTGACTCTTTGCTACTGTTTTAATATTTTGATTGTTTGGGTTTTTTTGACCAACGCAAGACGATCTAACTGATGAGAACTACTGGAAATAATGCCAAAGGAGACGAGTGTTTTGGCAGGAATGCAAAAAACCGAAACAGTGTGTCTGAGAAAGAGCTCAACCATCAAATCCATTACATTTGGAAGATTTGTAAACAAACCTTATTGGAAAACATCAACTTTCCTGAATTCTCCAGAACTGTTCAAACCTAAACTGTAATTGAAAAAAATGTGTGAGCAGGACAAACCTTCTCTATTCATGCATTCACTGTATGATAATGATAAATAATGTAATAGGAGTTGTCAATTGTCACTCCTTGACTTCAGGTTCAATTCCAGCGGCCAACATTTGTTGCATGTCGCTCCTGATCTTCCTCTCACTGCATCTCTAACGTCACTGTGATAGTACGAGAAAAGCCTCGATATCTCAGAGAAGCCCAATCAAAGCACACGTTAAAAAGCAGCATCTGTAAATGCACTTGTAGAGTTTTAAAGTGCTCACTTGATTGATAACAACTGTTTCGGACAGTGAGAAGCTGTGAAACCAAGCAGCTGTTTTCAGATTTTTGTAGTTTAGTTTGATCCACATTGAACATCAGCAGCAGGTGGAATCAATGAAAACTGCAAGCAGAACTTCATTAAGCTGATTTTTCCAGACAGGTTCTTTAAAATCAAACAATCTTCACTGTTTTATGTCAAACTTAAGTTAAAGGTAATTTTGATCAGGCTTCTTGTTTCAGCCACAGCTTCACTAAAGGTCTCAGGGATTGTTTTTAAAGAAACTGAAAAAAAAATACTTGATTAACATTTTCCTTTCTTCATGGACAGATGGAGTTTTTACAGTAAAGTGATGAACAGGTCTTCAATATGAGTCATGTGATATTATGTGATATTGTCCATCCTTGTTATTTACTTTTTAAACTTTTTAAAACTGCTGTAAAATCCACTTAAATTATTTATCCTCATGGAAAAACAACATGATTTTGTATCGTCACATGTTTAAAGTTTTCAGGTTTGCAATCATGGAACAAAGACTGAGAAATTCATAATGTAGAGGAAACTGGAAAAGGAAGCCTACGAAAATGTCATTTGCTCACATATTTGCAAAACACATTCAGCACATTTATAGACACGATCAAGTAAAATATCCTCTGCCCCCCTTGAGTGTTTAAAGTTTCAAAACATGAGGAAGAAAGAGAACGACCAGAAACTGTGATAATCACAGAAGTGAAGATGTGTGTCTTCTCTCTCCTCACAAACCTGGCATGATGCTGATCAGCTTAATAGGCTTTCTATTGATTCTGCCTGTCTGTTCACACACATACACACACACATACACACACACACACACACACATATCAAAACACACACACACACACACACACACACATACGAAAACACGCACACACACACACACACTGCGACCCAGTTAGATTTATCCTATTTGAGTCTCTCTCCTCCCCACCTTGTCTCTTCAATTCTGTTATTCTTCCTGTGTGTGTGTGTGTGTGTGTGTGTGTGTGTGTGTGTGTGTGTGTGTGTGTGTGTGTGTGTGTGTGTGTGTGTGTGTGTGTGTGTGTGTGTGTGTGTGTCATGCTGTTCTCTTGTTCTTCTCACTGTCGTCCCTCGTGGCTGATTAAATCAGTTTCTATTAGGACCACTCTCTCTCTCTCTCCCTCTCCCTCTCTCTCTCTGTCTCTCTCTCTCTCTCTCTCTCTCTCTCTCTCTCTCTCTCTCTCTCTCTCTCTCTCTCTCTCTCTCTCTCTCTCTCTCTCTCTCTCTCTCTCTCTCTCTCTCTCTCTCTCTCTCTCTCTCTCTCTCTCTCTCTCTCTGGTTTTATCAACACGTCCCAGCTGCCAGCGTCTTTTTAAATTTGTGTTTCTAAAAATTTAAACTTCAGGAAAAAGAAAAACAATAAAAAGAAGCCTTGCTGTTTTTGGGCATCCTGTCCTGTGTGAGTCTCTCTCTGTGAACCCTGACCTCTGTATAATATGCAGCCGACGGCTTCAGAAAGCTGGTGACTATCTGGATCTTTGAGGTCAGATTAATGTGGTACATGTGAAGCTCCCAAAGGTCAAGAACCAACCCAAAAATAGAATCACACATCCCATGAAGGCATGAGAAGTAACACAGTGTGCACAGTGGTTGTAATCAGCTCGAATTCATGTCAGAGAGTCCGGGGGAAACCAAAAGTCTCCAAACTTATAAAAACAACTTTAACTTTTACTAAAATTATTACTAAATACACCATTAACTCTCCTGTTGTCCTCGAGTCAAGGAAGGAAGGGAGGGCAGAGGAAAGAAGGAAGGAAGGGAGGGAGGGAGGAAGGAGGGAAGGAAGGGAGGAAGGAAGGAAGGGAGGAAGAAGGAAGGAAGGGAGGGAGGGAGGAAGGAGGGAAGGAAGGGAGGAAGGAAGGAAGTAATGAATGAAGGACAGAGGAAAGAAGATAGGAAGGTAGGAGGGAGGGAGGGGAAGGAGGGAGAAAGGAAAAGGGGGAGGGAGGAAAGAAGGAAGGGAGGAAGGAAGGAAAGAAGGAGGGAGGGATGAAAGAAGGAAGGAAGGAAGGAAGGAAGGGAGGGAGGGAGGGAAGGAGGAAGGAAGGGAGGAAGGAAGGAAGGAGGGAGGGTGAAAGGGGAAGGGAGGAAGGAAGGAAAGAAGGACAGAGGATGGAGGAAGGGAGGAGAGAAGGAGAAAGGGAGGAAGGAAGGAAGGAAGGAAGGGAACGAGGAAAGAGAGAGGAAGGAAAAAAAGAGAGAAGGAGGGAGGGAGGAAGGACAGACGGAAGGAAGGAAGGAAGGAAGGGAGGAAAGAAGGAACAGTCATAAAAGACAGGGTCAATTTGACCCGGGAGGACGACAGGAAGCTTAAACCCCTAAAATAAGCACATTCGACCATCTATCTCCTGCTTTTCCATTGGTCAACAGTTTGTTAGACCAAGGTGCTGTTTGATGGCTTAGCTGAACTTTTATTATTATTATTTGTGTTTTTATTGCAGTTTCTGTTGCCAGTCACATCAAAAAGCCTTTAATAGTGAGTTATAGTAAAGACACAGTTTAACTTAACTCTGAAATAAAGAGCTGGGTTGATATTAGACACCTAACATGTTTCTGTGGAGAATAAAACTGAAGGAAACAAACCAAGACTGACCAAAAGGGAAACCAGTGGAGACCAGTAAGGCCCTGTTTAGATCCAGTATCAACATGTGTCAGTTCAGGAACTCGCTGTTACAACACAATGGAAACAAAAACAGAGCGAATAGAGACGGAAAAAGACCAGATACATCCAGAGGGAAACCAATAGAGACCAGTAAAGACCGTAGAAGACCACAGAGAGAAGAAGAAGTCCAGTCTTTATAAACTTATCAGAAAACTCATTGCGTAAATATTTTGTGAAGGCACTGATAGTCATCTCTACAATATACAAAATATTGATATTGAGGTATCATGATATTTGATTCTGCCCAGACCTACATGAGACTAAAAATAATAGTAGTGTAGATGCAATGATTAGTTGATTAATTGATTAGTCCCCAACTAATAAGTTAGTCTGCAACTATTGTAATAATTGATTCATTTTAAGAAGAAAATGTCCAAATTCTCTGATTCCAGCTTCTTAACCCTCCTGTTGTCCTCGAGTCAAGGGAGGAAGGGAGGAAGGGAGGAAGAAGGAAGGAAAGGAGGATGGAAGGGAGGAAGAAGGAAGGAAGGAAAGAAGGACAGACGAAAGAAGGAAGGGAGGAAGGTAGGGGGAGTAAAGAAAGAGAGAAGGAGGGAGGAGGAAGGAGGAAGGAAGGAAGGAAGGAAGGACAGAAGGAAGGAAGAAAGGGGGATGTAGGAAGGAAAGAAGGAAGGGAAGAAAGAGAAAAGGAGGGGAGGGAAAGACTGAAGGAAAGAGAGAAGGAGGGAGGGACAGACGGAAGGAAGGAAGGAAGGGAGGAAAGAAGGAACAGTCAAAACAGACGGGGTCAATTTGACCCGGGAGGACGACACAAAGGTTAAATGTCAATATTTTCTGGTTTCTTTAGTCGTCTGTGACAATAATCCGATTATATTTTGAGTTGTGAACAAAATTTTTCACCATTTTCTAAACCAAATGATAATCTGATAATCAAATAATCGGGATAATAATCAACAGATGAAGCAATAATGAAAATATCATGAGTAGCAGCTCTGGAGCGTAGTGGCAGTGTTTTCTTTTCCCTTGCATACACACACACACACACACACACACACACACACACACACACACACACACACACACACACTAACACACACACACAGCAGTGACACAAGGCTACGTCGACGGAGGCTACGTCGACGGTCAGTAAAAAGGAGCTGATGGATGATGAGAAGCGTCTGACTGACTGTTTCCTGTCCGTTCAGGCTGCTGCTGAACCAGTAAACAGATGAATCTGCACACGAGCCCCAAGGACACCTCATTACACACACACACACACACACACACACACACACACACACACACACACACACACACACACACACACACACACACACACACACACACACACACTGTGGCCTTGTCTATCACATGCTGATGAACATGGCAGTCTGTCATCGATCTCTGTCTGTCTCGATACATTCTCAGTCTGTTTCTCATGTCCGTCTGTTTTTTAACCGGACTGATCATCACAACATCTTCCTCTTCCCCTGCTGCTCCTCTTCCTCTCCTGCTCCTCTTCCTCTCCTGCTCCGTCTGAGAGGAACACAGCGGCTGTAAAATGCTGCCGCTGCGCTGACAGAATGATCAACCGGGCACGAAAACAAACGTCGCTGACACTGAAAGTAGACGTCACATGAGACCTGAGCTCAAACTGCAGGCTCATCTCTATGGAAGTCTTTTTTTTTTCTTCTTCTTAAAAAGCAGAAAATACTTCCATTCACTGTATGAAGGGGTCATTTTAAATATTCCCTTTATAATTAGTCCCCTGTACTGTCATTTATAGAGAGAATACACATTCAGAATCACACTATATTATGATGTAATTACAGCCATAATGATTTGAAAGTGAAGGATGCAACAGAATTGTGAAAGGTAAGGTCCATTATAACCATTAAAACCATTCATCAACACTGACTGAGCTGCACAAAAAGTAAATAAATAATAAATACTTTTGAAATATTTCCAGTTTAATATATTCTGGACCACTTTCAGAGAGGTTTTAGGCTGAAAGAAAGGCATTAAAGCTAAAAAAAAAGCTGAGATTTTGGGGTTTTATTGTAATGATTCTGCACATCTCCAGCTCTATATTAATATTCTGAGTCTCTACTGGAATATCTTTACATGATTTCCAGTTAAAAACTCCTTATTTATCTTCTACTGGTCCTTTATGCAGCCGCTCAGTTCAGCCTCTGTCTGAAACAGGCCGTTTTAGCTCCTTTCTCTTTAAGGCAGAGAGTGGAAACACCTTAGCAACCGCCTTAGCAACCACGGCTAGCAACGAAGCCTCGAGAGCAGGTTAAAATCCAGTTTTTTTTTACTTGCAGGGAGCATTTTTTAACAAACATTAACCTCAACTTTTGAAACTTTTACCATTAAAAAAAAAACGTAACAATATGTCCCCTTTAACCTATGTGGTTATTATTGTAACCATGACGACAAAGGTCCCCTAAAATGAACAAATTGATCATCTCCAAATGTTCAACTTCTCAAATCACATCCGTACATGTTGGAGCTGAATCACATCTGAGATATGAGAGTGGAGACACCTTAGCAACCGCCTTAGCAACCGCCTTAGCAACCACCTTAGCAAGCACCTTAGTAACCACCATAGCAACCACCTTAGCAACCAACAGAACTTGACTTGTAAGCAGCATTTTTCTTATACGTTCAAACACAAAAGTATGATATTAGAAGCACTTAAAAAATGTGCAGAATTTACTGGAAAAGTATAAATAAATAAATAAATAAATAAATAAATAAATAAATAAATAAATAAATAAATTGTTCACTTTCAGTCTGTTAAGAAAATTCCAGTTTGCATTCCAGCAGATTTCCCTCCATGTCTTGGCCTGCAGTATGTGTGTGTGTGTGTGTGTGTGTGTGTGTGTGTGTGTGTGTGTGTGTGTGTGTGTGTGTGTGTGTGTGTGTGTGTGTGTGTGCGTGTGCGCGTGCGTGTGTGTCCCTGTCTAACCTAGCAGCTGGTTAGCATGTTAGCATGTTAGCTCGCCGCTCCGATCCTTAAATGCTAATGTATTTCTTGCTATGAACACAGAGCAGCTTATTCTGGTCCTGAGGGACGAACAGCGAGCTTAACCCCGACGACCCCGCCGCTGACCCCGACCATGACCCCCAGACGACCCCACACACACACACACACACACACACACACACACACACACACACACACACACACACACACACACACACACACACAAGCACACACAGCAGCTGTTCATCACTGCCAACAAGGAGGGAAAGACAGAGTTTGACGAATTTGATTTGATTTGTTCATTTCTCTTATTGCTCAGATTTTATGTCAATATTATGATTTGATGTGTTTTCGGGAAGTTATTTAATACTGTTTATCTTATTATTATTATTATTGTTCTTATTATGCAAATTGAGTCACTGTAGGAGTAAACACAATTGCTGTACATTTGACAAAATGACAATTAAGTCTGTTTTAAACTTTAATCTTTGAATTATCTGAAGTTGTTTTTAATCCATTCCTCATTAATTACCTTATTTCTTTCACATTTCTTAAAAAAATAGACAGAAATTAGTCTTAATTAAAACAAATGAGATATATTAAACTCCTTCATTTTGCAATTATAACAATAAGATTGACATTTATGTCATGTTTCACCTCTCCTCATCTCTCTCCATTAGTTATCTGTGAAGTTTTAGAGTTGATTTTAACCTTCCAGTTGTCTTCTGTTAATAAAGCATAACGTTTAACTTCTTTCCTTCCTTCCTCTTTTCCTTTCTCCCTCCCTCCCTCGTTCCTTTTTCCTCCATCCCTCCTACCTTCCTTCTTTCCTCCGTCATTCCTTCTTTCCTTTCCTTCCTCCCTTCGTTTTTTTCCTTTCCTTTCCTCCCTTCCTTCCTCCCTCCTTCTCTCTTCTTTCCTCCCTTCCTTCTTTCCTCTGTCCTTCTTTCCTCCTTCCTCTTTTCCTTTCTCCTCCCTCCCTCTTTCCTTTTTCCTCCCTCCCTCCTACCTTCCTTCCTTCCTTTCCTTTTCTCCCTTGCTTCCTTCCTTTCTTTTCTTCCTTCCTTCCTTCCTTCCTTCCTTCCTTCCTTCCTTCCTTCCTTCCTTCCTTCCTTCCTTCCTCCTTTCCTTCCTTCTTCCTCCCTTCCATCCTTCCTTCTTTCTTTCCTTCCTTCATCCTTTCCTCATTTCCTTTCTCCCTCCTCCTCCTCTTCTTTCTTCTCATCCTTCCTTCCTTCCTTCCTCCTTTCCTTCCTTCTATTCTTGCTTCCTTCCTTCTTAATTCCTCCCTTCCTTCCTTCCTTCCTTCTCCTTTCCTTCCTTCTTCCTCCTCCATCCTTCCTTCTTCTTTCCTTCCTCCTTGCTTCCTTTCCTTCCTCCCTCCCTCCTTCTTTCCT
This sequence comes from Scomber scombrus, assembly GCF_963691925.1. Classification (NCBI taxonomy): domain Eukaryota; kingdom Metazoa; phylum Chordata; class Actinopteri; order Scombriformes; family Scombridae; genus Scomber; species Scomber scombrus. Next base: position 320 of record NW_026910321.1, on the reverse strand, counting down.
CTGTCTTTCTTTCCTTCCTTCCCTCCTTCCTTCCTTCCTTTTCTCCCTTACTTCCTTACTTCCTTCCTTCCTTCCTTTCCTTCCTCCCTTCCTTCTTTCCTTTCCTTTCCTCCCTTCCTTCCTCCCTCCTTTCCTTCCTTCCTTCCTTCCCTCCTTCCTTCCTTCCTTCCTTCCTTCCTTCCTTCCTCCCTCCCTCCCTTCCTTCCTTCTTCCTCCCTTCCTTCCTTGACTTGAGGACAACAGGAAGATTAAACCTTGATTCATGTTTCAGAGAGCAGAGAGAGTGTATTTTTTTAGCTTTTACACCACTAAACATCTCC
>NW_026910320.1:0-15094 GCF_963691925.1 Scomber scombrus | reverse complement strand
GTGTTGTATCTGCAAACCTGAGAGAGTAAAACTGATGCAAAAATAGTCATAAAAGTCTTTGTATTGTATTAAAATTGATTAATTAAACTGATAAGAGCTCATTCAATCATGAAATTATTTAACTTTTGTTGTCATTGAATACTGCAGACCACCTGTTGATTGGTTTCTGCAATATTTCACTATTAATAGATATAAAGTTGAGATTAAAGAGCCGTTTTTGGGCTCACCAGCATCACTATAATGGAAAGATTGAGGAAAGAAAAGAAGAAAGATCACAGCTAAAGTAGACCCCTGTTTATATATGTTTAATGCTACAGCAAAAAAATGATATTTATTAGTGTTTTAGTGCTTTTTTTTTCTCTATTTTGCAACAGTTGGGGGAAGATTCTATAGTTGCTATGACGTCACTATAGCAACAGATGATGTAATGAGTACCAGATGATGTTGTAAGGCTGATGCTGTCTTTAGTATTTAATCCTAGGAACACTGCACACTTGTTTATATAGTAGCAGGAAGTGTTTATTTTATTATTTTATTTAATCATTTTCACCATTATGCAGCTGCTGTTGTGCCAGTTTTTGCATTTCTACCTAAAGGGGGATCAATAAAGACACCTTACCTTTATCTATAATATAACAAACTCTATTTAAATGTGGAGCTGAATGAGTCAGAATATAACACAATGTGATACTGAGCTCACTTGTTTAGAGTTTACACTGATTTTTGGGTTTGTTATCACAGTTTAATGAGTGTTAAATCGTGTTTTTGCACACGCTGCTAAAAGTATACAGACACCCACTTTTACTCCGCAGTTGGTTTTTTTGTGGTTTTGGTTTCGACTTTGTTCTTTTAAGTTTGTGCCAACCATTGCTGGGTCTACCAGTCAGGCAATGTGCTGAAGTTCCCAGGAGCCCTTTAGCAGAAAAAAGGGGGCCTTTAATAATGGGACGACCCTGCAGAAATGTGACACAATGCTTGACTCGTTCTATGTCCAAATCAAAATGTGGAGTTGCAGTAGTCTTGGTGCCAGTAGTTTTCTGTTTGGGGCCCATAAATAAAGAAATATTGGCTCATCCGACACCTTTAAGATGAACTGACTGACTGATTGGCTGATTGAATGTGAGCCAGGTCTTATTAGAAATCACCCAACATCAGTTCTGGACCTCGCTGATGCTCTCGTGGCTGAATCTCTGCAGCCAGGAACCAACATCTGGTGGAAAACGCCTGAATCCAGATGTGAGCAGAGAGGTTGTTACAGCAGCAGATGGATACATGTGGTGTTTGATTGACATATATTTATATAAAAAAGCTACTTTTTGGACGGTCTAGCATCCGTTTAATGACTAGTGAAAGATTCAGATCAGAAGAGGAGCAGGTTTGATTTTTTACTTTTTATTCTGGTTGCTTTACTTTGAATAATTTGGCTAAATTGGCAACTTTGGAGGATTTTTTGCATCTGTTCAGTTGGATATATTTCACACATCTATCAAACGTGGAAATCCTTCTGTGGTTTAGAAGTTTTGGTGCAAGAAAGGAGGAGATTTTAACTCAGTTTATTGGTGTTCAAATGCAGTTTTTAAAGTGTAGATCAAACATGTGTAAACATCCTTCTTTAAAAGTAGAAAGAAAGAAGGGAGGAAGGCAAGGAAGGAAGGGAGGAAAGAAAGAAGGAAGGGAAGAAGGCAAGGAAGGAAGGGAGGATGGAAGAAAGAAGAAAGGAAGGTAGGAGTGAGGGAGGAAAGAAGGAAGGAGGGAGGAATGAAGGAGGGAGGAAGAAGGAAGGAAGGGAGGAAGGAAAGGAGGGAGGAAGGGAGGAGGAAGGGAGGAAGGAAGAAGGAAGGAAAGGAGGGAGGGAGGGAGGGGGAAAGAAAAAGAGGAATGAAGGAAAGAAGGAAGGGAGGAAGGCAAAGAAGGAAGGGAGAAATGAAGAAAGAATAAAGGAATGTAGGAGTGAGAGAGGAAAGAAGGAAGGAGGGAGGGATGAAGAAGGAAGGAAGGGAGGAAGGAAAGGAGGGAGGAAAAGGGGAGGAAGGGAGGAGGGAGGGAGGGAGAAAGGAAAAGAGGAAGGGAGGAAAGAAGGAAAAAAGGAAGGGAGGAAGGTAGGGGAAGGAAAGAAAGAGAGAAGGAGGGAAGGAGGAAGGACAGATGGAAGGAAGGAAAGAAAGAAGGAACAGTCAACACTGACGGGGTCAATTTGACCCGGGAGGACGACAGGAAGGTTAAAATCTTCCTCTCATTGAGATGAATTGACACACTGGGCTGATAATGGCTGTTATATTAATTACAGTCTACAGTTTATCTCTCCGTATCTCCCTCGTTCTCCTTCAGGTTTTTACACCTTCACTCTTTCATCAATCCACCGCTTGTTTCCTGCCTGTGAGGAAGCTCTTTTTCTTTTCCCCCCTTGTTGATTTCTGCCAGATATCGAGTAGGATTTCCTCTCTCTTCTTCTCTCATTTCCTTTTGAAATAAAGAAGATTGCAAATTGGGAATTTGTTGTTTTGACATGTAAAGAAGTCGGTTTGTTTCCTTCTGGTAGAAAAAACGGATTAACTAACGATGTTTTTAAATCATCGTCTGACATCCACAACAACACATCAATGAATAAATCTCATATTTACTCAATTAAAGATGCAGCATCGTTAAGTGTTTTGCTCTGTGGGGGGGGGGAGCGTTTGGGAATCTTTCAGTCTTATTCATCTTCCAGTGGCTCATTTGTTCCAAGCTATCCTCTAAATTACCCTCATGTCATTTAGATAACGTCAGAGAGCTTTCTAGCTTTCAATCATCACATTTTTACTTTAGGAAAATGACTCGCAGTGATCATACCTCCAACAGTATGTTACTTGGCATTATAACCACTGCTGGCATCTATTGTAACCATTTTAATTTGAGTCTTTATCATAGTAACGTTATAGTATTTATTGATGAAATGAATGCTGACTTTTAAATACATGTTAAAGACCGTGTGAAATGAATTCAGACATTTTCTTCTAAACACATTAAATAGGTCATAAATGTTTTTCTAAAAAAAGGTGTAAACGGTGCGTTACGTAACAGTGGCTAACCAATAGCACGGTTACACACCGGAGCATAAACCCGCCCCTGCTGCTGTAGAGGTATAAATACATTCAGCGCACACTACTACTACTAGTCTACAGTTAGCCAGTTAGCCGAGTTAGCCGCCGAGCTAACCACCGAGTTAGCCACCGAGCTAGCCGCTGATTTATCAGCTAAGTTAGCCGCCGAGCTAACCGCTGAGTTAGCCGCCGAGCTAGCCGCCGAGTTAGCCACTGAGCTAGCCGCCGAGCTAACCACCGAGTTAGCCACTGAGCTAGCCGCCGAGTTATCAGCTAAGTTAGCCGCCGAGCTAACCGCCGAGTTAGCCGCCGAGCTAGCCGCCGAGTTATCAGCTAAGTTAGCCGCCGAGCTAACCGCCGAGTTAGCCGCCGAGCTAGCCGTCGAGTTATCAGCCGAGTTAGCCACTGAGTTATCAGCCGAGTTAGCCGCCGAGCTAGCAGCTGAGTTAGCAGCAGAAAGCTCTCAGACCTAGCGTCCATGTTTCTGGTAGAGGTGGTGACTTTGATTGACAGGTGACACTTGGTAGGGGGCGGGGCTTCAGCGGACTCGGCGGACACTCCCACAGCGTTTTGGAGCAGAGGAACAGGCAGACTTTTACACAACTTTGAAGCCTAATTTCATATATTTGGCGATTTTTTTGACTGTTTGTTTAAAAATACAGTAAAAAAACAAATATTTTAAGAATGTGTTATCCCTCTTTTCCATCTTCTTTATTCCTGTTTCTTAGAAATGACAGTGAAAAGCAAACACATTTTTGCAGGAAACATAATGCTGGCTGTTTTTTTTCTCTCAACAAAATGAGAAAAATGTTGTTAATTAACATTTTTGGCAAGTTGCAAACATGTTGATAGTGAACGTATCAGTGAAATATTCAGAGATGACGTTGTTCTGTTTTTTCTTTGCAGCACAGTGTCTGCTAGTAGAAGCTACAGCATCATTCAACTTTATATGGTCATGTTTGGACGCTGGAGGAAAGAAAGTAAACAGAAGCACAGTGTGTTTATTAATGAATCTGCGATCTTTAACTAACCCTAACCAAAGAAATCCTGCATCTTGTACGTCCACTATCAGCTTTAGAGTGATATATATAAGTGTAGCGCTTCATTCAAGTTGAATAAATGTCTCCTGTTAACATAATCCAGATGTAATCCAATCCAATTTTGGCAGTTTCATTGACTTCCATCTCTCTCTCTCTGTGTCTGTCTTCATTTAGACTTTATTAGTTTTGTTCAAACTCAATCTCACACACACCTAAATTGAAGCGCTGCAGGAGAAAGAAGCGACGGGGGAGTAAAAGATGGGAAACAGGTGAAAAAGAAAGATAGAAAAGAGAAGATGCAAAGTTCACACGTCTGATTCAACGAGACTTTTAATATTTTTTTTTACTGTGTTTAAAAAAGAAATTGAGACGAATGAGGATGTTGTGGAGGAGAGTGAAAGGAGGGTGTTGGTGGTTTATGGCTTTTAATGGGCTCATCTAAATGTAAATGAGTGTTAGGGTAGAGAGAGAGAGAGAGAGAGAGAGAGAGAAAGAGAGAGAGAGAGAGCTGCTGGGAAGACAAAATGTTTAGGAGGCGTTCGGTGTTCACTTCTGTGTGATTTAGGGGAAAGAAAGTTAACAGTATTATTATATGGAGGCTGTGTAACCCCCCTTAAAGGTGTTGGGAGCATCATTTGTCGTCATGGTAACGTCAGTTTTAAAGACAAAGTGTCTTCTTCCCCCCTCCTTCATTCCTCCCTCCTTCCTTCTTTCCTGCCTCACTCCTCCCTTCCTTACTTTCTTCTTTCATTCCCTCTTTGCTTCCGGTCTTCTTTTCCTTTCTTCCGTCCTTCCGTCCTTCCTTCCCTCTTTCTTTCCTTCCTTCCTTCCTTCCTTCCTTCCTTCCTTTCTTCCTCTTTTCCTCCCTCCCTCCCTCCTTACTCCTTTCCTTCCTTCCTTCCTTCCTTCCTTCCTTCGTCCTCCCTTCCTTACTTTCTTTCTTCTTTCCTTCCCTCTTTCCTTCCTTCCTTCCTTCCTTCTTTCTTTCTTCCTCATTCCTCCCTTCCTTCTTTCCTTACTTGACCTGAGGACAACAGGAGGGTTAAACAGTTTATCTTCTGATTACTATCAGAGCAAATATTTTCACTTGAGAGAGTTGGAAGTTGTGAGTTATTGCTTTAAAATGAAGAATAAATAATGCATGAGAGATATTATATATATATATTTAGCACAGGTTGCTGATGTGTTTCAGTGTAATGTACTGTGCTTAAATTACAGTTACTTTACACTGTGAGTGTTTATCCTGCAGACACCAGCTGCTCTGTTAGCAGGTCAAACTGGGATTTGTTGATATCCAGATACAACCACCCATAGTGTGTGTGTGTGTGTGTGTGTGTGTGTGTGTGTGTGTGTGCATGTGTGTGTGTCTGTGGGCCGGGAGGATTAGCAATATTAGCCATGTTAGATACACACATGTGGCCGGCACAGATGCAGCGGAAACTCAATCTGTACAGTTGGAACGATCGGGGGTCACCAGAGGTTGTTAAACACCGGGTGTGTGTGTGTGTGTGTGTGTGTGTGTGTGTGTGTGTGTGTGTGTGTGTGTGTGTGTGTGTGTGTGTGTGTGTGTGTGTGTGTGTGTGTGTGTGTGTGTGTGTGTGTGTGGTGCATCTTAAGGCATAGAGCTAAGGCGTCTGGGATCCTTATATCACGGACAAGATCCAGTCTGAGGAATTTAGGGGTTTGCAGAGAGTGACGTCCAGTTCGAGCCGTTGTTGTTATTGGAGCAAACTAACTGGGGGGAAAAAAAAGAAAAAAAAAAGGTCCATGGAAACTATTTAGTGCCACTTTAGCTCCTTAAACATTTCAACTATTTCAAGTATTTCTCCTAATTCGTTCCAGATGAGCAACTGGGTTTTTTTTTTTACCAGCATGGCAACGATACTAAAACCAGCCATGGCAACAAAGTACAGGGAGGTGCAAATAATCCAAAGTCCAAATGATTGTTTTTTTGAACTATAAATAGTTTATTTATTTGTTGCTTTATCAGATTTGCTTGTTTTTCTGCCGCGTTTTAAGAAAAGTTCCCATTTTAAACTGTGTTCGACGTTTTAAAAGAGACATTTTTCTTCTTTTATAATCTGCTATAATGTCAGATATCTAATGTTAAACGTTGTCAAACATCCAAAACATGAGATAACTGGATGTTAAACTGCTTCCTGCAATAAAAATAAAAAAGCAGTTTAAGAATCTATTTTGCAGAATCTGCCAACAGGATGATCATCGGGTTCATCTGTTCCCTCGGGGCTTTATTGCCGAGGTTTTTCCGTGGGTTGTTGGCATCGTCCGCTCTCATGATACATATTCCGACCACGGTGTCGGATGACGCTCCCGACTTGACCTTACTCGCATGCAGTGAGTTCACATGCACGTAAATGAGCGAGTGAATGCCCAACTGAGTTTCTAGTTGTCTTTTAATACACGAGGAAGCAAGAAAAGGAGAAAAAAAGATGCAAAACAGTTAAATCAGGGTGTCAGACTCATTTTAGCTCAAAGGCCACATACAGCCCACTTTAATCTCAAGTGGGTCAGACCAGTAAAACCATTACATAATAATCTAAAAGTAATATCTATTATAACTTTACTATAATAAATCATCTATTTACAAAGCAGACAAACAGCCTGAGATGTTTTAAGAAGAATAAGTGCATTTTTAACAATGTTATGTCTCAGTTTTTACAGATTATGTTGCAAAGAAGCTGCTGATTGACATTTAATATTTGAATTTTTTCAAATTCATTGTTTTGTGGTGAAGGTGGAAAAAAACCCTCTGAAGCAGCAAAATTAGCATACTTTGCAAAGTTATCCAGTGGGCCGGATTGAACCCCTTGACTGGCCGGTTCTGGTCCATGGACCTTATGTTTAACACCCCTGAGTTAAATTAAAAAACAGATTAAAACAGAAACTGCTGCTAAATATCCTCTAGGAGTCTAAATACGTTATTTTAAATGAGAATATTTGTGAAATTCATGCTGTAAGGAAACCTCTGACTATAGCAGGGCTGGGTGATACAGATACAATCAAATATCACTGTATTTTAGACCAAATATATTGATCAAATCAATATCGCAACAATATTATAGGGATTACTGGTGCAGATAATGAGATGGCAGATAATAGAACAGTCTGTCAAGCTCAGAAAATTACATTTTTACTGTAATGCCGCCTTTAAAACCAAGAAAAAACAACACTTCTGCCATATCACAATATTACAATATCCAGACAATATCTAGTCTCATATCACGATATCGATATAATATTGATATATAGCCCAGCCCTGGACTATCTCAGCATCTTCTATCACTAATAACTGCTGCTTCTAAATAAGAGTTTACAGTTATAGCTATCTCCTGCATAACCTGGTCTCTTATGTGCATGTAAAGGTTCAGATAATTAATCAGCAGGTGAAGCAGTTTCTGACTCAAGTGCACTTCAATCACAGCGTTGCATGCAGTCCAATCAGTCGCTCCCTGACTTCTCCCTCCCTCCTTTCTGAGGCCTTAATCTCCGTCAGCATCAGCTCACCCTGCTGGACATCTTTCAAACGTCATTCTGAGTAAAAACCCAACGCTTCAATTTCACACCCAGTTCCTGCGGTCGCATCAGGCCGTGCTCGCTACGCCCTCGGGGTTTCACATTTCTGCTGCCCGCACAGCTTTCAATCTGCTCTGCTCTGAAGGGAAATTAAAGTATTTAGTCTTTCATAGCTTTGGTATTAAATGGGTTATGCAGTTAGGAGGAGTTGTAGCAGAAAGGGGGGAATCTATGGGTCAATTTTCGTTACTTTTCTCAAAGTTTATGTTTATTTTTGTTTATGGAAGTTGACTTTTTCAGCTTCTCCTTCAAAAGTGCAAGACGACGGAGAACTCTGCCACCTCCCTCGCTCATTACACTGCGGTGAAGGAGTGGAAAAAGAAAAAACTGCCTCTTAAACCTTAGACTCGCATGTCTTGTTTTCGAGGAGGCTCTTAAAGTCTCGGGGAGGTCGCTGCGACCGCCAATTATTCAATACCGACAGATCCAAAAACCTGACAGGGAGAAGGCGTCAAAAGCGTCCTTCGGTTTGTGTGTGTCTCCTTTTCTTCTTCTCGTCCGGTGGTCTGATATTAATGATTTCATCCGTTTCTGTGTTCCCACATTTTTTCACACGTCGCGCTGTGTGGGAGTCCATTAGCGACAGTCGTGTGGCGGCTATCAGAAGAGCTGAAGTGATGCAGGGAGAGAGACTGACGAATCAGAAAACATATGAATAAAAGGAGAAACAGACATGAAACAACCTTCTGCTCACTAAACCTCGAGGGTTTGAAGTGTTTTCTTGTACAAAGAAGTGAGAGGGAGCTAAAAAAAGGCTCTTAAGAGACTACGAGAGAGAGAGAGTCGTAGCTTTTAAAGGCCCGCACTCCTCTCAGATTAAAACCATATTGTTTTAGCAGCACACGCTGGTATTTCCTCTTGGCCCGGCTGCTCGGAGGCTGCTGGGTGGAGCACCGGGGGGAACGGGAGCGCCTTGCCAAGCGGCGCTGCAGCTGACTCTCTGCAGCAGCACATGGAAATACCTCAGAGAGAGAGAGAGAGGGGGGGGGGGGGGAAGGAGGGAAGGAGGGCAGAGAGAGAGAGAGAAGGGGGGGAAGGAGGGCAGAGAGAGCAAGAGGGGAGGGAGAGAGAGAGAGAGAGAAGGAAGGAAGGAGGGAAGGAGGAGAGAGAGAGAGGTGTGGGGTGGGAGGGAGAGAGAGAGAAGGAGGGAAGGAGGGCAGAGAGAGAGAGAGAGAGAGAGGGAAGGAGGGAGAGAGAGGGGAGAGAGAGAGAGTGAGAGAGAGAGGGAAGGAGGGAGAGAGAGGGGAGAGAGAGAAGGAGGGCAAAGAGAGAGAGAGAGAGAGGGGGGAGAAGGAGGGCAGAGAGAGAGAGGGGGGGGGAGGAGGGAGAGAGAGAGAAGGAGGGAACGAAGGCAGAGAGAGAGAGAGAGAGAGAGGGAAGGAGGGAGAGAGAGGGGAGAGAGAGAGAGAGTGAGAGAGAGAGGGAAGGAGGGAGAGAGAGGGGAGAGAGAGAAGGAGGGCAAAGAGAGAGAGAGAGGGGGGGGAGAAGGAGGGCAGAGAGAGAGAGGGGGGGGGAGGAGGGAGAGAGAGAGATAGAAAGAGAAAGAGGGGGGGAGAGAGAGAGAGAGGGGGGGGGAGAGAGAGAGAGAGAGAGAGGGGGGGGAGGAGAGAGAGAGAGAGAGAGACACAGAGAGAGAGAGAGAGAGAGAGGGGGGGGGGAGGAGGGAGAGAGAGAGAGAGAGAGAGAGAGAGAGAGAGCTGCTGGGGGGGGAGGAGGGAGAGAGAGAAGGAGGGAAGGAGGGGAGAGAGAGAGAGAGAGAGAGAGAGAGAGGGGGGGGAGAAGGAGGGCAGAGAGAGAGAGAAGGAGGGCAGAGAGAGAGAGAGAGAGAGAGAGAGAGATAGAGAGAGAGAGAGAGGACAGTCATCTGTAGTCCTGTAGTTAGGTCCTGGAGGGATGAAGGGAGCGCTGGTCAACTGTCAGCTGGAATAAAAAGTGAAGGCTTCGTACAGAAGAGCAGAAATCTCAGTTTTTTGGGATAAAAAACGTTTTCAGTAGCATCACAGCTGCAAATGGTTTAACACTGCAGACGTGAAAACATCAATCATTAAATAAAGTATTTTAGGGTCAGATATAGAAGACAAGCTCAAAACACTCCAGATGTTGATGTGCTGTGATTTTTATATATTTCAGCTGCAGCTACAGTTGAACTCACCACACACTGAGGGTTAAAGGACAGCGTGTATATCTGAGGGTTAAAGGACAGCGTGTATATCTGAGGGTTAAAGGACAGCGTGTATATCTGAGGGTTAAAGGACAGCGTGTATATCTGAGGGTTAAAGGACAGCGTGTATATCTGAAGGTTATATATCAGTGTATAAAGTATTGATATGCTGTAGAAAAGTTGTTTTAGGACCAAATATAGGACCAAAGTTGAGGGTTTGCATTTCATTCTTGAGCTCAGAAACAGTGAGTAAGTCAGTTAAACTTTATTTATACAGCAGTGCTTTACGTTGACATTAGTACACAAGCAATACATTAACCCTCCTGTTGTCCTCGAGTCAAGGAAGGAAGGGAGGAAGAAGGAAGGGAAGAAGGAAGGAAAGGAGGGAGGGAGGGAGGAAGGAAGGGAGGAAGGAAGAAGGCAGGAAGGGAGGGGGGAAAGGACAGAGGAAAGAAGGCAGGAAGAAAGGTAGGAGGGAGGGAGGGAGGGAGAAAGGAAGGAAAGAAGGACAGAGGAAAGAAGGAAGGGAGGGAGGAAGGAAGGAAAGAAAGATAGGAAGGGAGGAAGGAAGGAAAGAAAGAGAGAAGGAGGGAGGAAGGACAGAAGGACAGAAGGACAGAAGGACAGAAGGAAGGAAGAAAGGGGATGGAGGAAGGAAAACTAAATACTGCATTCTATCAAAAGGCCACCAGGGGGCGACCGTTTTGGTGTCAAAAGGACTTCCGTCTCTATACAAGTCAATGGAGAATTCACCAACTTCTCACTTGATTTCTAACCTCAGTAAACGTTTTCAAAATGTGTTTATGGTCTCAATCGCTAGTTTAAAGCCTTCTTCAATGCAGTATGATGTTCATTTGGGACATTTTGGCCTCCCTGATTTTATATGTGACGATAAAGCAGGGTATGCATTAGGGCGTGGCTACGTCTTGATTGACAGGTTGATTGGTTCACAGGTTCAGGAGGGCGCCTCATGCTCCTCCTGATGCCCATATAAGTAGAATCCCTGTTTTTATTTTCCCCAGCATGCACCTGAAATTTTCAAGATGTCGCTGCTCAGATCCGATACTATTGGCCTCCGAGCAGCAGTCCACAAACCAATGGGTGACGTCACGGATGTTACGTCCATTATATATACAGTCTATGGTTTTACCAGTTAAATCACTTTAATAATAGACTAACAGTAGAAGGAAAATGTTGGTTTTGCATCAGCAGTAACTTAAACAGTAACATATAGAAGCAAATCTCAACGTGATAAAAGTCAAAACTGTAACACAGCATCGTTTTCTAAAGTGTGAAAGCAACTTAAATCAAGTGCAGGAATGACGGACTCCACCACTAACAATGTAAACTACCATGTAGAGATGTAATTACAGTGTGTAAATACATCGCTGAAAAGATGTAGACCATAAATAGTGTTAAAAAACAGGGTTTGATTTCATGAAAACCTTCAGTATTACGACTTTAATGTGGAAGCATTGATGCATTTTCTTCAGCAAATCACCAAATGAGTGTTTAATGTGAAGATTGTCACATACAGTGTTGGTGTGAGAGAGGTGTGTTCATAGTTTCAGAGGGTTTTTTCTGATATTTGAGGGAAGATTTGACATCTATTTGTGTTTTAAAGTCTTGTGGAGATTAAAATAAAGGAAATAAAAATAGTAAAGGGAGGGATGGCATTCCTTAGAAACACTGTAGATCAAGTTTAAACTTCTATTTTGTCTGGGAACACACCCACAACAAGTTAAAAATATAATAAATGATAAAATATGATAAAAAAAAAGAAGCATTGTGAGTATTTTCTACTTCTGAATTATAATAGAATTTGCACAAAAAAAAGGAAGCGTAATCCAGACATGGGAGCAAAAATCCTGTATAAATGCCTCGTCTGGTGGCTCAGACTGACAAGTGACCAAATCCTCGCGGCTTACATTTCTACCCAGAATGCCGTTTGGCAGCGACGAGCGAGATCAGAGTGATATCTGGCCTCCGAGATGTACTTTACTGTCCGAGAGCAGCCGGATATATCGAGGATCTGGGTGTGAAAGGCTAATACTGTGGGATGGTTTTTTACAGAACCACTGGATTATGTATGTGTGTGTGTGTGTGTGTGTGTGTGTGTGTGTGTGTGTGTGTGTGTGTGTGTGTGTGTGTGTTGTATATAATCTGCTGGAATTAAGTGCACTCTAATCAAGCCATGGCAGGAGATAGTGAAACCAAAATAGCCACATAATCCTAAACTGGGAGGCACAACAATTTTCTCACAAGCTCATTTTTTTGGGAAGCTTTAACCCCCGACCCCCCCCCGACCCCCCCTCCTGCCTCCACAGGGCTTATGATCAGGTTAACCTGTACTTATTGGAGCTTTATTTATCCAGTGAATGCTAACTGAACACACATGTGCTTTTCCAGCTACGCCCTGTATTCGAACACTTTTTTTACACCACTTATCCGTTGACTTGTGGACTCTGAGCTGCTTTACTGGAGCAACTGGGGTTCTGTTTATTGTTCAAAAGGCTCCATTAAAAAAGGGAGAGGGGGGGGGCGGTAGCTGCTCGCTGCTCGCTGTACCCCTGCTTTCACATGTGCAGTCTTGCAATATTTAGTTTACTTAACTCTTAAGTACTTATCAGGCACATTTTGACCCAAAAAAAGCATGTTTTTAGAGCTGTAACTCAGTCAAAGCAGATATATCACATGTTCTACGAGACTTACTCTTTCCAGGAATGTCCAATAATAGAAGTTTATGTAACTGTAATAAGTTTTAAAACAGTTTATGATAAGATTATATGAATTATGTTGAATTCATGCATGTAATACCTCATGAATGAACAGTTTATATAAAGCAAGTTCTATCTTTGGGTCCTTTTCTCCTCATTTATCTTTCTTTTATTGGGTGTTATTGGTTTATTCTGAGGGTTGAGTCCATCATGTTTGACCCATGTTAGACCTCTAATACTCAGATTATTGTCAAAAGAAGATGAATAGTGTGTTTCCCATCCACTTGAATCGGGTTAAACAAGATAAACAGTTGTCTTTTAGTGTAATGCTGTTGAACCATTGCAGAAGAAAAGGCTGCAGAGAGCACAAGTCAAACCTTAAATATTGGGATTAATGTGGATGGAACAAGATGGAAAGTTGACATTAATGAGTATTACAGTCTCTTTATTCATCCAGATGTCAATGATGCTTCATGTATGTCCTGATTTATGTGTTTAATCTGCTTTAATTGCACTTTGTTGCATTTTATTTTATTGACACACCCATTTTTTCCAGTGTGAAAACTTATTTTTTGGCAAATTTCTGGCATTTTTCTGCAAGTTGAAAACAGTTGAATAGAAGCACATTTAATGGCATTAATGTTTGTTTCATGTATTAATTTGATGAGTCGTCTGCAGGCATTTTTTAGTGGCGCTTTATGTATGTTAATGCATTCTGTTGCATTTCTCTTAACCCTCCTGTTGTCCTTGAGTCGAGGAAGAAGGGAGGAAGGATGGAAGAAAGGAAGAAGGAAGGAAAAGAGGGAGGAATGAAGGAAGGGAAGAAGAAGGAAGGAAAAGAGGGAGGGAGGAAGGAAGGAAAGGAGGGAGGAAGAAAGAAGGAAAGGAGGGAGGGAGGAAGGAAGGAAGGAAGGAAGAGGAAAGGAGGGAGGGAGGAAGGAAGAAGGAAGGAAAGGAGAGAGGAAGGAAGAAAGGAGGGAGGAAAGAAAGAGAGAAGGAGGGAGGGAAGGAGAAAGGAAAAAGAGGAAGGAAAGGAAGGAAGGAAAGAAGGAGGGAGGGAGGAAGGAAGGAAAGAAGGAAGGGAGGAAAGAGAGAGGAGGAAAGAGAGAGGAAGGAAAGAAAGAGAGAAGGAGGGAGGGAAGAAGGACAGACGGAAGGAAGGGAGGAAAGAAGGAACAGTCAAAATAGACGGGGTCAATTTGACCCGGGAGGACGACACAAAGGTTAAATAATGCACCAACTTTTCCATTTCAAGCCAATTGTAAAGGTTTTTCACGATATTTCAATTTTTTGGGGGCACATTTCTGCCATTTATGCACCAAATTGAACAGCTAAATGGACGCAAACCTTTACAGTATTTGTTGTATGTTGAAAACCTTTAAACACAGAATCTTATAGAAGCTATTGTGGCCACTCCACTCCTGTAATTAAAGAGAGTGGAAAACTAATCCGTAACAGCTGAGGAGTTAACTCTTAATTCTGTTGCTTCTGCTTCCACCGGGGACAAAAAAAAAAACAAACAACACATAAACTCTGGAGCCTGATGAAAACCCAACGAGAGGTTTGTTGTTGTTAGCGGAGGAAGGTTGTAGCCCGCTGCTCTGTGTTGTACATTCCTGGCGAACACGCTCTTGCCCCCCCCCCCCCCCCACCCGAGAACGTCAGCTACACTCAGAGCCAAAGTCCAGGTCACCACTTCCTTCTACCTCATTTTTTTTTCTTTCCTCCAGATTGCAGCTGGCGGATGTAATTGAATTATAAGAAGGGAAGCTGTTTACTTTGGCTGTGGATGCTTTGGTAGCTTTGTGGATGTGATGCATGAAGCTAAGAGCAGGTACCTGTTGGGGTTTTAGCTGATTTAACCCTCCTGTTGTCCTCGAGTCAAGGAAGGAAGGGAGGAAGGAAGGGAGGAAGAAGGAAGAAAGGAGGGAGGGAGGGAGGGAGGGAGGGAGGGAGGGAGGGAGGGAGGAAAGAAGGAAAGGAGGAAGGAGGAAGGAAGGAAAGGAAGGAGGGAGGGAGGAAGGAAGAAGGAAGGACGGGGGAGGAATGAAGGGAGGAAAGGAAAGAAGGAAGGGAGGAAGGAAAGGAAGGAAGGATGGAGGAAATAAGGAAGGAAGGAAGGTAGGAGGGAGGGAGGAAAGAAGGAAGGAGGGAGAGAGGAGAAAGGAAAAGAGGAAGGAAAGAAAGAAGGACAGAGGAAAGAAGGTAGGGGGAGGAAAGAAAGGGAGAAGGAGGGAGGGAGGAAAGAAGGAAGGGAGGAAGGACAGGAAAGAAGGAAGGAGGGAAGGAAAGAAGGAGGGAGGGAGGAAGGAAGGACAGAAGGAAAGAAGAAAGGGGGATGGAGGAAGGAAAGAAGGAAGGGAGGAAAGAGAGGAAGGAAAGAAAGAGAGAAGGAGGGAGGGAGGAAGGACAGACGGAAGGAAGGAAGGGAGGAAAGAAGGAACTGTCAAAACAGACGACACAAAGGGTAATATTCTTCTCTTCTGCTGATCTGTTGAACAG
>NW_026910319.1:0-1000 GCF_963691925.1 Scomber scombrus | reverse complement strand
CATGGGGTATGCAGTAGCTGTGTACATGGGGTATGCAGTAGCTGTGTACATGGGGTATGCAGTGGCTGTGTACATGGGGTATGCTGTAGCTGTGTACATGGGGTATGCAGTGGCTGTGTACATGGGGTATGCAGTGGCTGTGTACATGGGGTATGCAGTGGCTGTGTACATGGGGTATGTAGTAGCTGTGTACATGGGGTATGCAGTAGCTGTGTACATGGGGTATGCAGTGGCTGTGTACATGGGGTATGCAGTAGCTGTGTGTGTCAAAACTAAATGATGTCTTGTGGTTTTCTCAGTTATACCGATTGTGGCTTTAGATAAACTTGAAAAAGACTTCAAACTAAATATTGCACCTTTGCTATTAATGTTGATCATAAGTGATGCATTTAATATTGTAGGACAGCCGATTGTTGCCCAACAGTCACCATCTACCACCAACACCAGCAGTGTTGTACTAGAGGGCATTTTTGTTGGAGTTGTAGCCTCTCAACAGTTTTCAGTTGTTATCGCAATATCATTATTTGAGACATGGCAAAATGGTAGAGGTGTACGCATGATCTGTTTTATGGCAGCAGCTTCTGGTGCAGCAGTGTTAGTGGCTATAAAGGTTGCTTTTCCTGTGCTGGGTCCAGGACCCACTATAGGAGCTCTGATGGGGGTTGCAGGGGCAGTAGGGATGTCTCTTGCTGCAGCAGGGGCAGTAACAGACCGGTTAGTACACCACTATGGGTTGATAGGAAGGTTTGGTGTGACAGTGGGGGCAGCTGTTGGGGCTGTTATCTTCTCATTTTCCCACAGCAGGCTATCAGGGGCATTCATGGTTCTGTGTGCAGCCTCCATTCCTGTTGGACCCTTCTTATAGAACTTCTTTCCTTTTTATGGAAACGTCCTATAGGTGGCAGTGCTCATTATGTGCAATAATAACAACAATTCTATTAATATGGTGATATTTTACCTGCACCGTGTACTGCATACTACATCACTCATAATACTGCAG
>NW_026910318.1:0-1000 GCF_963691925.1 Scomber scombrus | reverse complement strand
CTATCTAACAAGCATGCACATGAGCAGGAAACAGCTTTCACATTTCTGCACCCAACAGGACATTTATGAAAGGAAATAAATAGTTACACACAAAAAAAAAAGTAAAAAATGAAAGGGGGAGGAGGGAGAGAGGGGGGGAGGAGGAGGGGAGGGAAGGGGGTGAAGTAGGGTACGCACGTGATTGCTTGTGACGAAACACCGTGACGCGTCACCACATGTGTCCCTTCAATTAAAGACTCCCATTGGATCAGAATCTCACCGCAGCACGTGACTGAGACACACACACACACACACACACACACACACACACATACAGAGAGAGAGAGAGAGAGACACACACACACACACACACACACACACACACACACACACAGACAGACAGAGAGATCTAATTATGCTGCGTTTAAGGACTCCTGGAAAGAGTCCGAGACCTTTAATTAGACACAGTTACAGAAGAATGATAAATAATAATAATAATAATAATAATAATAATAATAATAATAATAATGAAAATAATAATAATAATAATAATGAAAAATAATAATAATAATAATAATAATGACAAATAATAATAATAATACAAATAATGAAAATAATAATAATAATAATAATAATACTTTTATCTGCATATAACCCTTTTCAAAAAAAGTTATAATGTGCTTTATATAAAATTATGACAATAAAAGCAAATAATAAAAAAATAGAAAATGATAAACTATAACAAGATAATTTAAAAAATATAAATATAAAATATATATAAATAATAACAAATAAAAATACCTGCTTTTACCTGAATATAGCCCCTTTTTATAACAATTTAGAATGTTTACATAAAATTATATGACAATAAAATAATTAAGGAAAAACAAATAAATAAAAAAATAATAAAAATAAAATATAAGAATATATTTTTAAAAAAATTTAATAGCAAAATCAATTTTAAAAAATTAGGTTTTTTAAAAGTCAGTTTTGGACAAGCTCTTAGCCCTAAAAACTCACC
>NW_026910317.1:0-18419 GCF_963691925.1 Scomber scombrus | reverse complement strand
AACACGCTAGACTTGTGGGTCACTAACCGTGGCTAACAAGTTCATAGCGTCCACCTCCATGCACACGAACACACAAACAGAAGGTTTACTTCCTCGTTGTCATTTTCTCTGTTATGCTTTCAGCGAGTCGCCTCTGTGACGTCACCGTCAGAGTCCGGTGGGTCCTATCTGGGTCCTATCTGGGTCCTATTCTGGATCCTATCTGGGTCCTATCTGGGTCCTATCTGGGTCTATCTGGGTCCTACTCTGGGTCCTATCTGGGTCCTACTCTGGGTCCTACTCTGGGTCCTATCTGGGTCCTACTCTGGGTCCTACTCTGGGTCCTACTCTGGGTCCTATCTGGGTCCTACCTGGGTCCTACTCTGGGTCCTATCTGGGTCTATCTGGGTCCTATCTGGGTCCTACTCTGGGTCCTACCCTGGGTCCTATCTGAGTCCTACTCTGGGTCCTATCTGGATCCTATCTGGGTCCTACTCTGGGTCCTACTCTGCAGAGTCCGGTGGGTCCTATCTGGGGTCTATCTGGGTCTATCTGGGTCCTATCTGGGTCCTATCTGGGTCCTACTCTGGGTCCTACTCTGGGTCCTATCTGGGTCCTATCTGAGTCCTACTCTGCTGGAGACACAACAGCTGAGAGGACCGAGTGAGAGGACGTATGTTATGTTGTTACTTAATAGTTTTAGTGTAAACAGTCTGCATATATCGGTATCGGGTGATATCGGTATCGGAAATTAAGAGTTGGACAATATCGGAATATCGGATATCGGCAGAAAAGTCAATATCGAGCATCCCTAGTAAATACATAAATACATTTATAAATCTTGTCTATTTCTCAAAGTGAAGACACTCTTTGGCTTCTCAGTTTATTCACATTGTTGAGGTGATTAAATGAAAGGAGAAAAAAAATAGTATTTGCTTTTCCTTTATTCATATAAAATTTCAATATGTTCACACATGGTTGAGTGAACAGTGGGAGGAGAGTGTTTAAAGCAGCAGCTGCAGCAACATGGACTTATGAATGTACCAACCTGCCCCCCCCCTATTACCCCCACCTCCTCATTCATAAACACACAGGATGCTTATATAATGCCTTTGCAGATCCCCCCTCTCTCTGCAGCTATTTATAAATCTCCATAGCATGCAGGGGGGAAAGGAGCGCGGCCAATTCATGCAGTGCCCTTCAAGACCAACGCACGGCCCCTTGGGGGGCTGCCGGGGCCCGACTTCAGGGAGCTATTATTAGACTCACGTCATGGGAGAGCCAGAGAGGAGAGAGGGAGGCGAAGTGACAGATTGGGGGAGGGGGGGGGGGTAACGGACAGGGAGCATAGCGGTGCTGCTGCTGATGATGATGATGATGGAGGTGGATGTAACGTAAAGGCTGCAGCAGAAAATAAACTGGGAGTCCTCAAAATGAAACCAGGAAATACACTGAACCCGATCTGACCCGATGCTGAGGAGACCGGGGACCCGACCCTGATAAACAGCTGAAAATGGTTCTATAAAAACAGATTATTATTATTATTATTATTATTATTATTATTATTATTATTATTATTATTATTATTATTATTATTAATAAAACAAACTGCTTTCCCCTACTCGAAAGCTGCATTTAATAATCAAAAGTCTCAATATTGATTATGGACTTGTTTTGCTTGGTATCAGACCCAAACTGAAATTTAGTGTTATAGTCGACCTCAAATGTTTATATTGTAGGAAATCAGGAATTTCCCAGTGAATGATATCTTGATGTCGGCCAGGGATGATTCAGCTCTACTGCTTATCATTTTTAATGAACAGAGTACAAAAAACCTCTTATTGTATTTTTACACTTATATGAAACAAACATATCATTACTTATTATATATATATATACCTCAAATCAGACAGGCCAAAAATCTGAAATTGACATGTGGGTTAAATGTCTTTTCCCAGTGTGAATGAAGGAAAGATGGAAGGAAGGAAGGAAGGAGGGAAGGAAGGAAGGAAGGAAGGAAGGAATATATAGATATATATACCTGTATAATGGCCGCGAATCAGAAATTGACATGTGGGTTAAATGTCTTTTTTCCCAGTGTGGTGAGTATCTTTGATTTCATAGGCAGTCGGTAAAACATTCATATTGTTGCCATGGTTACGCTGATGTTAAGATGAGAACCTGAGTTCCTGGAACCAACCGTTAGTTTCAATAATCAGAATCAGTTTTATTGGCCAAGTATGTTTCTGCATATAAGGGGTTTGACTCTGATTAGTGGCTGATGAGATAAAGGGCAGTGTGAGCAGATAAAGGGTTGGGATTAGCTTCATGTGTGAACAGGCTGAGTTCACCTTGTTATTGACGTCTCAGCTGACTCCAGGGAGCAGTGAGCTGCTCTGTTGTCCTGATGGTTTATTATCTGTCAGCAGGATGTGATTTGATGATCACTCTCAAGGTTTAGTGTAAGTAAAGAAACAGCAGCTGACTGCATCAATGTCCAAACGGCAGTTTCATCATCATAACAGTGACCTGAATGGGACACGTCGTCAATGGGCTGATCAATGCCAACGCTCGAGCTGCAGTAAATCAGCTCAGTGACGGTTTGATGCCAGAGGAGATTCTGAGCTGAGCGGCTGAAGGAGAGACGATGATGAGCAGAGAAAAGGTACGTTATGAAATTATTTAGCATTTAACCCTCCTGTTATCCTCGAGTCAAGGAAGGAAGGGAGGAAGAAGGAACGAAAAGAGGAAAGAAGGGAGGAAGAAAGAAGGAAAGGAGGGAGGAAGGAAGATGGAAGGAAAGGAGGGAGGGAGGAAGACAGGAGGACCTATGCAGGACCCTAAAAAAATGTATTTGATATGTTTTTATTTATTTAAAAATGGATGTATAAAATATGATACAAAACATCATAAAGTGTTTAATAGGTTTTTTAAATAATTTTCTAGTAATTATTTGATGGTTCAGGGGTTAAATACATGGTGTTAAAGGCTTTTAAATACAAATAAAATGCACACTTCATGAAGAACTTCTAATTTTATGACATTTTACATTCAGGATTAGAAGCATTTCTGCATCGATGCTGAAACGACGGCTCCACACGTGTTGATTCGCACGCGAGCGGAGAAGATCCAGAAAAAGCTGCAGGAAGTCGCCAGTGAACAGAGACTGAAGGCAGTTCTCAGATCTGCTGCATGAATAAATGATGGATGAAGAACAGAGTCTCACAGCAGGAGGACAGACAGTTCTCCTGTTTAACAGTCGGGATGAATAACGGTCAGGTCAGAGAGGAAGAACAGCCTGAAACATCTGTATACTTGTTTGTTTGTTCATATATATGAGTCTAAAGGAAGAATTAATATAAAATAAACAAGAGAACATGAAGAGGAAACCTGCATTCACTAATCATGCATTATTAAAAGATGAACATGTTCTGTACTCAATTAGAGAAACATAAGTGGAACATTTGACTCTGCACAGTTTGATGTTAACAAATGATGTTAACTCTAAAATAATACACATTGTATTCATGCATTTAATCAGTTTTTATTCTATTAAAGCTTATTTATATTTTCTGTTTCTTCTCCTAATGTGTTACAGTATGTTTTATATGAAGCTCTATGAATCCTTTACAGTTAGACAAATAAACTTGCCTTGTATTAACCCGTCTCTAAGTCTTTCATTGATGTTAAGACACTGTGAAATTGCCCTTTAATTAATATTTTCTCATTACGTTGAAACATAATGTAATTTTAATCGTATATGAAACATTTCAGGGTTGAACTGACATTACAGAACACAGGTATAATATCTGCATAAAACAAACAAACAAACAAACAGAGACCTTGGCTAAAGTCAAACAGGATTATAATCTGAGGTCAAAGGTCACAAAAACATATGGATTGAAGACGAGGCTGCGGTTCATAAGTCTTTGCCATGTGTGCTCCTCTTTCACTGCTCATATAAACACCTGACTGCTGGTTATAACCAGGCGGGGAGTTCTGGTCCTCTGAAATGAGGCCAACCAGGAAGTAACTTAAAACTGCATTCTATCAAAAGGCCACCAGGGGGCGACCGTTTTGGTGTCAAAAGGACTTCCGTCTCTATACAAGTCAATGGAGAATTCACCAACTTCTCACTTGATTTCTAACCTCAGTAAACGTTTTCAAAATGTGTTTATGGTCTCAATCGCTAGTTTAAAGCCTTCTTCAATGCAGTATGATGTTCATTTGGGACATTTTGGCCTCCCTGATTTTATATGTGACGATAAAGCAGGGTATGCATTAGGGCGTGGCTACGTCGTGATTGACAGGTTGATTGGTTCACAGGTTCAGGAGGGCGGACAGATAGACTGCAGGAAATAGCCGTGAACTTGTTTCACACCGACAGTTTTCTCTGGAGTTTTGTGGTTATAGTCGTAACAGCTAACTTGGTTAGCATCACCAGGTTGCCGGTGTAGACTTTGGTAGATCCAGCCCTCACAACCTCCCCCGCTCCGTGCTCTTGCTCCTCCTAATGCCCATATAAGTAGAATCCCTGTTTTTATTTTTCCCAGCATGCACCTGAAATTTTCAAGATGGCGCTGCACAGATCCGAAACTATTAGCCTCCGAGCAGCAGTCCACAAACCAATGGGTGACGTCACGGATGTTACGTCCATTTCTGAGTGAATGCAGTGACTATTGTTTGCATACCAGCCTCATTTCTTCCTAACAGATTCATTTTTAATAATCTTGCCATTCACGCCTCATTGGAACGACGTTTTGATTGCAGCAACATTTGATCAGAATCTGTCTGAGAGACTGAACGAGGAGATTGCTTTGCCTTTGTGTTCCTGAAACACGGCTCCACTCCACTTTAATAATTGATCAGTCCGAGGTGGTTTCACTCCTCCTCCTCCTCCTCCTCTTCCTCCTCCTCCTCCTCCTCCTCCTCCCTGACAGCATGAACAGCAGGAGTACAGGAGCTCTGACTTGAACAATCTGTGTGTGTTCATGTGTACAGTAAGAGAGCGGCCTCCTCATGAACTGCATGAATCACAGCTGAGGGCAGCGCAGTCAACCCTGCTGTACCCAGGCTGCTGTTCCTTAAAGTGGAAGTGCTCATGCTGCTGTTCCTTAAAGTGGAAGTGCTCATGCTGCTGTTCCTTAAAGTGGAAGCGCTCATGCTGATGTTCCTTAAGGTGGAAGTGGTCATGCTGCTGTTCCTTAAGGTGGAAGTGCTCATGCTGCTGTTCCTTAAAGTGGAAGTGCTCATGCTGCTGTTCCTTAAGGTGGAAGTGGTCATGCTACTGTTCCTTAAGGTGGAAGTGGTCATGTTGCTGTTCCTTAAAGTGGAAGCGCTCATGCTGCTGTTCCTTAAGGTGGAAGTGGTCATGCTGCTGTTCCTTAAAGTGGAAGTGCTCATGCTGCTGTTCTTTAAGGTGGAAGTGCTCATGCTGCTGCTGTTCCTTAAGGTGGAAGTGGTCATGCTGCTGTTCCTTAAGGTGAAAGCGCTCATGTTGCTGCTGTTCCTTAAAGTGGAAGTGCTCATGCTGCTGTTCCTTAAGGTGGAAGTGGTCATGCTGCTGTTCCTTAAAGTGGAAGTGCTCATGCTGCTGTTCCTTAAGGTGGAAGTGGTCATGCTACTGTTCCTTAAGGTGGAAGTGGTCATGTTGCTGTTCCTTAAGGTGGAAGCGCTCATGTTGCTGCTGTTCCTTAAAGTGGAAGTGCTCATGCTGCTGTTCCTTAAGGTGGAAGTGCTCATGTTGCTGTACCTTAAAGTGGAAGAGGTCATGCTTCTGTTCCTTAAAGTGGGAATGCTCATGCTGCTGCTGTTCCTTAAGGTGGAAGAGCTCATGCTGCTGTTCCTTAAGGTGGAAGTGCTCATGCTGCTAGTTCAGTATTATCTGTAATCTCAGCTGTCCATTAAGGTGTTAAAGTGTTTAAGCTCTCATTATTATCATCATATTACAGGTGAATATATATTAATGTCGTAGTGTTATCAGGGTCTCAAGCAACTTTTCCTTCCTTCCTTCTTTCCTTCCTCCCTGACCTGTGCCTCTGTACATTTAGGAAGTAGAATAACAAAGCAGTAGATCTTTCACACCACTCCACATCTTGGAAATAAGACATCAGAACATCATATTTAGAGAAGTATACAGCAGTTATTTGGTATTATAATATATATGTGTATGCTTCTTGAGCAGCACAGAGGGAATTCACAACGTAGAAGCTCAGCTGATCTATGAGGAGGAATTCCTGGGGGTGCTGCTCTGGTCCTGCTGATGAATCTGGTGGGGTAATCAAGCTGACCTAGTGATGGTTTGGAGTTTTTTTTAATTGCAATGTCAGCTGATCTTAAATGACCAGCAGGATTTAGCTGTAATTTGGTTTTCCCTACTGGCTGTTGGGGGCTTTACGGAGAAATGCATCAACTCCACGTTCTTCAATAAAGGCTATTCTCCTTTTCTGGGGTGATGACGTCCAAGATGAAGTGTATTTGAGAAATGAGGATTCTCCAAACTTCAATCAATACAGTCACAAGAATGTTTGATTAATCTTTTTCTCACTTTTCAAACACTTTCAAAATAGGGAGAATTTGATGGTTGAGTTTTTCGTGCATCTCTGACCATTGATGGAAAGTAACTAAGTATCCCTTCCTTCTTTCCTTTCCTCCCTCCCTTCCTTCCCTCCTTTCCTTCCTTCCTTCCTTCTTTCCTTCGTTCTTCCTCCTTTCCTTCCTTCTTCCTCCCTTCCTTCCTCCCTTCTTCCTTGACTCCAGGACAACAGGAGTGTTAAACAGTTTATTTCACTTAAACAGTGTAATGATGATCATCTCTGACCACAGCCAAACGTCACAGAGTTTG
Organism: Scomber scombrus; assembly: GCF_963691925.1. Taxonomy (NCBI): domain Eukaryota; kingdom Metazoa; phylum Chordata; class Actinopteri; order Scombriformes; family Scombridae; genus Scomber; species Scomber scombrus. The sequence continues at coordinate 11,596 of NW_026910317.1, read as the reverse complement.
TTAGACTACTAATCTTTGCTTCACACACAGCCATTACGCCGCGTTATCAGAAACTTCTCTCATCATCATCTCTCAAATCTCAGCCGGGATTAGCCAGTAATCTAAGGACATTCCCGTCCATGTGAAGAAGGCTAGTGGCCGCTCGGCATTAATCCAGGCCATCGTCCACATCACGCTGAGGATCGCCCCTCTCGCCCCTCTGGGCCAAAGCTCGCTGGCTCTCTCTGCCTCAGAGGAAGCGTTTTGTTAGCCGACTTGGGGAAGCGGTGCACAGTCATCCGTGACTGACCGATATACAAACACTGCATTTCTCTAGTAGAGTTTAATGTTCTTCTTTAATGTTGTTTAACCCTTTATATACTGGTCAGAGTCACATTTGTCCCATTTTCTACATTTGAGAGCTTTAAAAACACCAAATACACATTTATTTTACCCACACTCTTCCTAATGTGACCCACAGTTTACAATAAATAGAAATAAATGGATCTTTTTTTAAATATTTGTGCAGCTGATACACATTTTTATATGTAAATGTACAAATTTGACCGATAAAAAAGTCAGCATTAATACATCATATTCTTCAGAACCAGGGAGCAGTTTTAAATGATCTTTATTATATATATATATATATAGTAAGGTAACAGAACAGGTATCTGGTAAAGAGTGAGAGGACAACAGGGGTTTATATACTGGCTTGATTACTGATGAGCTGCAGCTGAGAGTCCAGGTGAACAGAGTTAACTGATGAGGAGGCTGATTAGCAGGAGAAGAGAAGAACAGACTGTGACACAAATAAATGAATAAATATTGATGAATGTACACAAATCTTGTTTATTGAAATCTGATTTTACCAACATGTTTTTGTTTGTTCAAGTTCAAGATATCTTTATTGTCCCCGAGGGGCAATTTGTGGTGCAGCCAGCAGCAAAACAATATAAATGACAGTTACAAAATAAACAATCCACAAAAGTACAATACAGAATAACAATAAATAGTAACAGTGTGTGCAATCCACCTTAAAGGGCTAAGAAGGATCCGTTATTTAAAAGGCCAATGGCTGCTGCAACTCAACTTTTTAAATCTGGCTGTCCTACATCTTGGCATGCAATATCTGCGTCCGGATGGGAGCAGTTTAAATACCGATGCCAGGGGATGACTGGGGTCGGACAAGATTTTCTTTTGCTTTCCTCAGGGATTTAGTTTTGTGTAAAAGGGAAATGTCTGTCAGTGGAGTACCAGCAATTTTACTGCACACATTGACAATGCCCTGAAGTCTGTTGCCGTTCTTTAAGTTGATTGACTCAAACCAGCAGATGAAAGCAAATGTAAGAACAGATTCTATAAAACATGAATAAAACATTCTCATGAACCGAGTGTTGATGTTCAAGTTCTTGAGCTTCCGGTAAAAATACATGCGCTGGTTGGCATTTATGCACACGGCATCGACCTGATGTTCAAAGGACAGTCTGTCGTCAATCACTGTACTGAGGTATTTGTACTGCTGGACCCTCTCTACAGCTTCGTCATTGATCGACAGGGACTTCCTGTTAACCCTTACATACTGATCACAGTCAAATTTGGCCCACAAAAAAGGAAATATTTCAGCTTTTTAAAAACAGTTTTGTAGTGTGCTGGATGTATATTTATCCAAAATTTCAAAAATGACCATAATAGGAAGGAGGGAAGGAGGAAAGAAGGTAGGAAGGAAAGAAGGACACAGGAAAGAAGGAAGGGAGGAAGGAAAGGAAAGAAGGAAGGAAGAAAGGAAAAAAGGAAGGAGGGAAGGAAAGAAGGAATTGTTATTAATTGTTATTAGCATTGAAAATACTGATCAAATCCTCCATTAAAAGGTATTAATAGAGTAATAATGATCTTTAATAGAGCTCACAGCAGCAGACGAGGTGTGTCTTTGTCTTCTCTGTGAGGTGAACATTTATCTGCAGTGGCACGAACGCTGCAGGCTGAGGGGCAAAGCAAGGTCTCTCTCTTTTATTTTTATTTTTATCATTTTTTGGGTCATACCATCAGCAAGCACGAGACAAGGGGGGGCAAGAAAAATGCAACTCAGTACATGTCAGCTTCATTATAGAGTCCATGCACACACACACACACACACACACACACACACACACACACACACACATACACACACACACACACACAGCAGTATTAGCTAATATTCTACACTGGTTTAATTACATAAGCTGTCACTGACGAGTAAACTGCTGCATTTCCTCATTCAGAGGTTGTTCAATGGTGCAGACTGCCACGGCTCGCTCTGCAAAAATAGACTCCAGAATCCCCTCAAAGAAAGAAGAGCAGTCTAAAAATAGCCTCACACACACACACACACACACACACACACACATACACACACACACACACACACACACACACACACACACACACACACACACACACATGCACACACACACACAGAGAGAGAGAGAGAGCCGTGGTCGCTGCACGCAGGGATTCCCTGGAGGTCGCTTTTGGTTTCAACATGGAAAGAGAGAGAGAGAGACAAAGAGAGAGAGAGGAAGAGAGAGAGCGAGAGAGGAAGAGAGAGAGAGAGAGAGAAGAAGAAGAGAGAGGGAGAGACAAACAGAGAGAGAGGGAGATACAAAGAGAGAGAGAGAGAGAGAGAGAGAGAGAGAGAGAGAGAGAGAGGGAGAGACAAACAGAGAAAGAGGGACATACAAAGAGAGACAGAGAGAGAGAGAGAGAGAGAGAGAGAGGGAGAGAGAGAGGGGGGGAGAAAGAGAGAGGGAGAGAGAGAGAGGGGAAGAGGGAGAGAGAGAGAGAGAGACAGAGTGGGAGACAGAGAGAGAGAGAGACAGAGAGAGAGAGAGAGAGAGAGAGAGGGAGAGAGACGGAGAGAGATAGAAATGTAAACATTGTCTTTCAACAGGGGACAATGGTTTATTTTACTCTATTCACCAATTAATTTTGCCAGTGTAAAAAAATGTTTATTTCCTTACATTTACACGAATGATAATAAAGACCTAATGTGCTTAAAAAGGCTACTGTCCCTGTTAGCAGTGTCGTAACTTGCTGCTGTTGCTAAAATTAGTCAAATTTGTATAAAATTACAAACGTTATTATGCTTAAATAAACAAGTTAAATCATAAAAGTTGATAATATTTTTTACCTGGTGCACTTTTGTCCTGGGATCAGCTGTTGACTGATTTAGCCGAGCTAGTTTTTAACACTTATTTTTACACTGTACTGTGCTTTTGCAACCAGTAGGTGGCACAAAAAGAGTCTGTACGAACCAGGCGGGGAGTTCCAGTCCTCTGAAATGAGGCCAACGTGGAAGTAACTTAAAACTGCATTCTATCAAAAGGCCACCAGGGGGCGACAGTTTTGGTGTCAAAAGGACTTCCGTCTCTATACAAGTCAATGGAGAATTCACCAACTTCTCACTTGATTTCTAACCTCAGTAAACGTTTTCAAAATGTGTTTATGGTCTCAATCGCTAGTTTAAAGCCTTCTTCAATGCAGTATGATGTTCATTTGGGACATTTTGGCCTCCCTGATTTTATATGTGACGATAAAGCAGGGTATGCATTAGGGCGTGGCTACGTCGTGATTGACAGGTTGATTGGTTCACAGGTTCAGGAGGGCGCCTCATGCTCCTCCTGATGCCCATATAAGTAGAATCCCTATTTTTATTTTTCCCAGCATGCACCGGAAATTTTCAAGATGGCGCTGCTCGGAGGCCAATAGTATCGAATCTGAGCAGTCCACAAACCAATGGGTGACGTCACGGATGTTACGTCCATTTCTTATATACAGTCTATGGTAGGAACCAGGACAATAGGTTAACGTTAAGCAGAATGAAGTATAAGGTCCAGTAAACCCAAAATGTAACGTCCACACATGAGGACGCAACAGGAAGTTAATAAATACTCATAACTGGATGCAAAGAAACATGAAGAGAATCAACTCAACATATTAAAAAAAGGGAAACATGTTGTACAGTTGAGCACAGTTAATTTATTTATTAAACATAGGTGGTAGAAACATAAAGCCTCGTTAACTTTAATTTACATTATGTCATATTATACAAATCATTTACAACATTGCAGTACATTACAGAGAAAGAAAAGGCCACATTAAACATCGTCACAACTAGTATCCAGAATGACTCTGTTGTGCATAAACAGTATGAGCGATCCCAAGCCCGACATATATTACTTTATGAAGACTTGTTCTCTTTTTTTTTTTTTTTTAATTATCTGTTATTTAACTTTATACCTGCCATACGAGGAAACACACAGATTTTACTCAAGTTAACAAAAATAAAATATATTCTTTGAGATTTCAAACACTCAGCACACAAGTTGAGGTTTTGCAGACAGAAACATTTTTTTTTGTTTTTTTGTTTTTTTGGACACGTTTGTCTCAGTTAGCAGGAAAACACGATGAAACTCACAGTTCAGTGAATGAATACAGGACCGACCTCAAGTACATGGAGACACATTTGTTACACTCATGCCAGCAATGATTTACCATATTTATCTTTTCTCTCTTTCTTTCTTCTTTTTGCACGATTTCTCTCAATCTTTCACTACTCTGATTTTAACAGCATTGGAAAGAGACGAATGTTTACCTTCACATTAAAATTAGGGATGTCCGATATTATCGGCCCTCGATAATACCGAAATATTGGTATCAGGTTTATATAACCGACATTTGTTCTGTAGGCTTCAGCATTTCTGAGCCTGCATGGACGCAGCATGGGACGTTTACCGGCGCTTGATGACGTATAACAACAACAACACGCTAGACTCGTGGGTTGCTAACCGTAGCTAACAGTGGCTAACCGTGGCTAACAAGTTCATAGCGTCCAACGCCATGTACACGAACACATAAACAGAAGGTTTACCTCCTCGTTGTTATTTTCTCTGTTATGCTTTCGGCGAGTTGCCTCTGTGACGTCACCGTCAGAGTCCGGTGGGTCCTATCTGGGTTCTACTCTGCAGAGTCCGGTGGGTCCTATCTGGGTCCTATCTGGGTCCTACTCTGCAGAGTCCGGTGGGTCCTATCTGGGTCCTATCTGGGTCCTACTCTGCTGAGTCCGGTGGGTCCTATCTGGGTCCTATCTGGGTCCTATCTGGGTCCTACTCTGCAGAGTCCGGTGGGTCCTATCTGGGTCCTATCTGGGTCCTACTCTGCAGAATCCGGTGGGTCCTATCTGGGTCCTATCTGGGTGCTAGTCTGCTGGAGACAGTGTTTACATGTGGAAAGCCATGTTGCATTTATGTTTGCATCCAGTGGGGCATCACAATAAAATTAGGCATAATGTGTTAATTCCACAATAGGAGATATGTTATGTTGTTACCTGATAGTTTTGGTGTAAAAAGCCTGCAAATATCGGTATCGGGTGATATCGGTATCGGAAATTAAGAGTTGGGGAATATCGGAAAATCGGATATCGGCAGAAAAGTCAATATCGAGCATCCCTAATTCATACTGCTTTTATCACTTTGACGAGCCAATCCTGCTATTTCTGTTGTTGTTGTTGTTGTTGTTTACCTTTCTATTCAGATGAAACAATCAATTGAGAATCAGAAAGGTAAAAACTTGTTAGTCATTCAACATGTCAGATACTGTAGAAGCAGATAAAAGTGGATAAAACATTTAGTAATTACTACATTTATAAAATACTAAATGATCAAAATAAAAAGGTGCATCATTTATAATTTAATTGGGTTTTTTGTCACCACTGTAAAAAAAGATTGATGTGCATAATGAGACATTTATATTCAAATTTAATGTTACGATCAAAGTTATTTAAATTCCACTTATATAAATAAAACTTGATCTATAACATTAAAAATTTAGCATTTCTCTTCCTGATAACGTGAGCTTATTCAGACCAAAAAAAAAAACTTAATTGGTTTTTTATGGAGCTTTATGATCATGAGATGTGGTTGAAAGTCCCGTAAATATTAAATAAGAGGAGCTCGGTATGTAAAAAAGCTGCAAAATTACCTTTAAAGTTCAACATTTAAACAGTAAATGCCTTTAATGCAGTTAGATAGGGGAAAGATTTAAAGAAGAATATGTAGATATAACTTTAAAACTTTATTAATTGTAACACTATTTCACTTAGTTCTGTTTGGTTTATTTTCAATTTCAGTGCTTTATTTCAACACTTATAGTATAAAAGAAAAATAGTATAAAGACAAATAAAACAGGATAATTTTTTTTGTACTTTTGTAAATGAATGAAAAAAAACATTTTGAATCATGTAAACAACAGCAGATTGTATGAAACCCCCCAAAGTGAAGACATGATGAGTTTTACTCTCATGTGCTGCCAAATAAAAAAGGTAAGCAGACTGTGTGAAGAACGTCTGTAATCTACGACAGAAAGTTCAATTACAGAAGCTCAAAGTGGACACTGATGCAAATAATGTTTAAGCCTTGAAGAACCTGATAATGTAATAATGTCTTGATAATGTAATAAAGTGCATTTCCCAATAATGTAATAATCTCTGTACCAATGATGTAATAAGTTATTACATTATTGGGTTACCTTCATTTTTGCAGAACCTAATAATGTAATAATTTCCCAAAATTGTAATATCATTATTGGGAATGCACTTTATTACATTAGAAGGTTTTATTACGTTTTTTACATTATCAGGTTCTTCAAGCCTTTTTCTCAAAATCAGAATTTATCCCAGTGTACCACATCTATATGGTTTTTTTTGGGAGCGTGTTTATGTTCTCACATTTCTAAGAGATTATTAAACTTTAGACCCCATGTTCCCACAGCCCTCCGTCCCACAGACATGTGTGGTGTCCTGGTTCCTCTGTGAGGCTACAAGTGAAAGTCCCTCATGATCAATAATGTACTAATTAAGCACAATGCCGTCCTGATTGGTCCGTCTTTTTGCACTCGCAACATCAGGTAGACCAGACTTTTCTCCTTATTGGGTTACAGCACAGCACATGGACTTTGAGCATTAGCATAACCAGGGACTTATGGAGCCGAATTTTCAAATTTCACAAATTTAAAACCTTAAAATGTTGAAGTTTTATGTTTCCCACTTGGACTGAAAAGATTCACGTGTGACACTGGGAGCCGTAGACCCGGACGAGTGTGGGAAACATTTTAGGGTGTGAATGTGTAATGAATGCAGTTTTAATATATAACCCTAACCCTATCGGAACATAGGGGCTAACCCTTTTGTTTTAGTCCCAACATTTTACATTTTTAGATAATTATCCAAACAAAACTCATAACTTATCATTTATTTTATCTGGAGATTACCCAAATGTTCTAAAACATGTATAATCATATTACATATATTTAATTTTGTCCAACACTATATAAACCTTGTGTGCACAGGGATTATAATTAAATAACTAAACTACTAAAAAAGTTAATTTACCATAATTATCAGCAGTTTTGACCTCTTTGAGCTTCCATAGACCTTCATTCATTTTCTCTCATAACACCAACCAGGAAGACTTCTCACTGTACATTCAATACATTAATATTTAATACTATCAGCTGGTCTCTATGTGCAACCAGCTGATAATAATAACACACCTTCTTCTTCTTCTAATGTTATTTAAGATGCATTTAACTGAATCAGGTTATGATTTAAGGCACTATTTAACGTTTTATGTACAGATATGAAAACAAAGACACATCAACCTCTTTGCTGATGATATTGTACTTTTCATGCATTATTGCTTATTAATGAATAACTGTGGTAATCTGCTGGTTCTTTTTTCTTTATTCACTGTTTGCAGTTAATACACAGGCTAAGCTATACGGAGCATTTCACAGCACTATACCTAACATTAAAATTCAACAGCTTTCTCCAAACTCTACACTCCATCCCCTCCCGTTTAATGACACATCAATATTCACGTGATTTGCATGTTAAATAACACTTTTATATGTTATTTTTGAACATGTAGGTCTGGTATGAATGAGATGAACACATAACATGATGTGTATTGAAATCTATGATTCCTTCACGTTGTGTCTTTCAATCTTAAGACTCAAGACTTTTCTAATAACTATATTTAATTTCTATTAGTCTTTAACCTTCGTGTCGTCCTCCCGGGTCAAATTGACCCTGTCTATTTTGACTGTTCCTTCTTTCCTTCCTTCCTTCCATCTGTCCTTCCTTCCTCCCTCCTTCTCTCTTTCTTTCCTTCCTCTCTCTTTCATCTCTTCCTTCTTTCCTTCCTCCTTCCCTCCCTCCCTCTTTCTTTCCTCCCCCATACCTTCCCCCTTCCTTATTTCCTTCCTTCCTCCCTTCCTCTTTTCCTTTCTCCCTCCCTCCCTCCTTCTTTTTTTCCTCCCTCCCTCCCTACATCCTTCCTTTCCTCCCTCCTTTCCTTCCTTCTTCCTCCCTTCCATCCTTGACTTAAGGACAACAGGAGGGTTAAATTTCAATCACAATCATCATTTTTTAAATGTATATTTCGACATACAATAAAAAAGCAGATATTTCTTCATCTTTCTATCAGTATATAATAATGTTAGTTAAAACCTAAACTGGCTGAAAATCCCCTTAAACGTCCCTTTAATGCTATAAGGGACAGATAGTTTTTATGATGTCATTCAATAGAAAACATGGCATAATAATCACTTCATGCATAGCTTCTGTCACCATATAGGAGCCTTAATGTGTCCTTTAGTTTATAGAATTAAATCCCTGAACACTTTATGTTTCCACAGCTTGTTTTTCTTCTATCATGTGACTCTGAGACCTTCTGTTAGCTGAGATGAACATTATGTACAGTTCTGATCAAAAGCTTCAACACATCTTCATTCAAAAGCCACATACTGAACAATTTCATCAGAATTTTGATCTGAAAGAAGGAAGGAAGGAAGGGAGGAAGGGAGGAAGTAAAGATGGGAGGAAGGAAGGAAGGAAGGACGGAAGGAAGGAAGGAAGGAAGGAAGGAAGGAAGGAAGGAAGGAAGGAAGGAAGGAAGGAATGAGGGATCGAACAAACAAAGAAAAGAAAGAAGGAAGGAAGGACAAAAGGAAAGGAAGGAAAACAGGAAGAAAGGAAGGAAGGAAGGCAAAAAGGAAAGGAAGGAAGGAAGGAAAGAAGGAAGGAAGGAAGGAAGGAATGAGGGATCGAACAAACAAAGAAAAGAAAGAAGGAAGGAAGGACAAAAGGAAAGGAAGGAAAACAGGAAGAAAGGAAGGAAGGAAGGCAAAAAGGAAAGGAAGGAAGGAAGGAAAGGAAAGACGGAATGAAGGACAAAAGGAAAGGAAGGAAGGAAGGCAAAAAGGAAAGGAAGGAAGGAAGGAAGGAAGGAAGGAAAGGAAGGACGGAATGAAGGACAAAAGGAAAGGAAGGAAGGAAGGAAGGAAGGAAGGAAGGAAGGAAGGAAGGAAGGAAGGAAGGAAGGAAGGAAGGAAGGAAGGAAGGAAAGATTGCCCCTAAAAGTTCAAATGGGTTCAATAGATTTTAGTTTTTGAGCAGATATTATTACACAAAGTGACCAAACAGCTGATCAGACCTATAAAGAGTTAAATGTTTAGTTTTTATAAATAGTTTCACTGTCATAATTTCATAGACTTCAAACGTTTCTCTCCTTTGATGATTTCACTGAAGAACCGAGGAATGGATGAAGGTAAAACAGATGTGATGGCGTTTTTATCCCAACACACCACACACACACATTTACAATCAACATTGGTACAAAGCAGGGTTATTATAGTAGCTGCTGTCTGTGTGGAAATGTTCACGACACATTAATAAAAACACACACACACACACACACACACACACACACAAACAGGAAATGAAACATCTGCATGTGAAGTCATATGAAACACATGAAGGCATTAAAAGATTTATTTTATCAAAAATAGATCACAATTGATGATTGTCAAATTAAACATGGCAACAGTAACTGGACATTAAAAAAACAAAACACAGAAAATGAATCATAATAAATGCATTTTGCTTCCCAGAGCTTATCATCACCCACACTATTGCTTCCTTCTCTTATTGTTGCATGAAAATGAGCCTGAACTGAAGTCTGCAGCTGATGATGATGAAGCATGAAGATGTAACGATGGATGTTCAAGTGATGCTTAACCCTCCTGTTGTCCTCGAGTCAAGGAAGGAAGGGAGGAAGAAGGAAGGAAAGGAGGGAGGAAGGAGGAGGAAGGAAGGAAGGAAAGGAGGGAGGAAGGAAAGGAGGGAAGGAAGGGAGGAAGGAGGGAGGAAGGAAGGAGGGAAGGAAGGAAGGAAGGGAGGAAGAAGGAAGGAAAGGAGGGAGGAAGTAAAGGAGGGAGGAAGAAGGAAGGAAAGGAGGGAGGAAGGAAGGAAGGAAGGGAGGAAGAAGGAAGGAAAGAAAGGAAGAAGGAAGGTATGAGGGAGGGTGGAAGGAAGGAAGGAAGGAAGGAGGCAAGGAGGAAGGAGGGAGGGAGAAAGGAAAATAGGAAGAGAGGAAGGAAGGAAAGAAGGATGGTAGGGGGGAGGAAAGAAAGAGAGAAGGAGGGAGGGAGGAAAGCAGGAAGGAAGGAAGGAAGTTAGGAAAGAAGGAGGGAGGGAGGAAGGAAGGAACAATCAAAACAGACGGGGTGAATTTGACCCGGGAGGACGACAGGAAGGATGAATATGTATAAATCTGAAGCGGACTCTTTAATCATCGGGACGTTTCTGCTCTCAGGAGGAAATACTGTATAATTATTATTTACAGTAAGCAGAAATACATTAAAGCTCAGTCACAGCTCATCAGCGCTACTGTCAAACACAAACATCCCCACGGCTGTTTGTCTTTATGCTTATAAGCAAAGCAGAATCACAACAGGAGCAAACTGCAGAGTGGATGCAAACAGTTTAATGGACGAAGGTTTAACGATAATTAACAGTTGCATTCTGGGAAATATGTTTGTTATGTCATTTTACACAGAGTCACATGAGAAGGTAAAGGTTGACCTAACTCATAAAGACTGGAAGCAATGGGAACACTACTAGCCTCGCTCTTTAAACACAGAGAAATATATATATATATATATATATATATATATATATATATATATATATATATATATATATATATATATATATATATATATATATATATATATATTTTACACATTTTACATTTCTATAAAAGTGTCAAGTTTTTTTTAAAGTTGCATTAATTTGGAGCAACTCCCAAGATGCATTTCAGTAAGACCAAGATTTAAAATAAGCTAAGACCAAGATAAAAATGACTAAAGAAACCTAATTGCTTTTTGGTTTGTTTTTTATGATGTTGGATAACAAATAGCTCATTATAATTACACCTAGAACAGAAGCTTCCAGTCTTTGTGCTCAGCTACACTTTTGGCGCTTTTCCACTACACAGTTCCAGCACGACTCGCCTCGCCTCTTTTTTGTTTGCGTTTCCATCAGGGATAAAAACCTGGTACCTGGTACTGTTTTAGTATCTGCTCTGCTGAGGTTCCAAGCGAGCCGAGCCGATACTAAATGTGACGTCAACAGACTGCCGGCCACCGATTGGTCAGAGAGTCGCTGGAAGAGTCATGAGCCGTCACACATAAACCCGGCATTTTTAAATACCGGCAGCAGCGTTACCATAGTTAC
>NW_026910316.1:10000-17886 GCF_963691925.1 Scomber scombrus | reverse complement strand
TATTCCATGTTTTGAAGGAGCAGGGCCAATCAGCATGTAAACAGGGAAGAAATTCTCTGTGGTCGTGCCTTAACCTGTAGTGCCTCAAAAGTTCATTTGTTTCAGGGGCAGCATAGGTACAGATCTTGCAAATCCATCCCATAAAGAAAAAAAGCCAGAGTTTAGATCCAAGTACTTTCCGGCTTGGATGGAAAGGGGTGGTCTCTTTGGAGGAGGTCAGGATAGGAGTCACCGGGGAGATTCAGTGAGACGCCAATTTAAGGACCCAGCTTCTGTTTAGTAGCAAAATCTCCCCGTCTGTTCTCAAAAGTAAAAAAGAAAAAGAAAAAAAGTATTTTTCACGACATCTTTGCGCTCATCTTAAAAGAAAACTGCACTCTGTCTTTAGAGTGTGTTTGTGAAAAGGTGATTTTTACACAAATGTATGGAACCTTTGCATCACACAAATCAGGCAACACGTTCTTAAGAGCGACTTTCTGGCACAAATTACACATGAACGTATGAACATCAGTCAAATATTACAGATGAGATTGTTCTGATGCATATGAGAGTTCAGGACCATATGACTGTACAGGAGGGCGGAGGCTAAGAAATTGAAGAATTCAAAGAAACGGAATTTAGGCCCCCTTTAACCTGGTGATCAGGTAAGTTTATCTTTTATTCTGACAGCCTGCATCAAGATAATATACTGTCATTTTTCCCACAGGTAAACAGGTAAGTTTATCTTTTGCTACATTTTGGACTGGGCTCAGTCTCAGTGAAAGGCCGACTGAATCTCTGCCCCCAATATGATAATTCTCTTTTTTTCGGACGTCCTAGCATGTCCGCTGTGTATAATGTCTTTTTATTGTTTTTTTTTTTTTTTCTTGTATTCTATGGATATTGTAATTGACTATGTGCTAAATAAATCAAAATCAAATCAAAATAATCCATAAACTACTTGAAATAATCTAACATTTGCCCACTTTCCCCACAACAATTGCAACTGTCTGTACATACCTTCATCCAGCGTGCTTGACACGATAAATCACCTGGTAAGGAAACAATGACATAGTTAGTAAACTACCACTAAAGAAACAAAATCTAAATAAATAATTCATCTTTTAAATTACAGAACATTTGCAAACATGTATCTACTACAATTAACCTAGTGTTTCTATATAGTGTAAATAATTGTATTTACACTATATAGAAACACTTGGTTAATGAGAATCATGCATCTCTATAAAGTCGGCTGACTATTTTCAGCTTTATAAAAAAATGCATTTCCTAGCTAATTCAAGAAGGATTGTAGTTTAGTTTAATCAATTTATTGAACATGAAAACAAAACATTGTAAATCATTTATTTAACTCAGAAAGTAGGAACATTTTCTCAACTCATTAATAAACACTTAATCTTTGGAAAAACGTTGTTTTCACTGGGCAGGAAGACATCTCAAAAGTAACTAAAGCTGTACTATGGTAAAAGTACAAGTACAAGAAAGCTAAGACCTTAGAGATTACTACAGAACTGTCAGAATTAAGACCATGTGTATATTAATATTTGTTCTTTTGTAGCCTGTATTCCTATGTGTCGTAATCATCAGCTGTTTCCGCTTGCCTGTGATTGGTTCAGTGTGTGTGGTAGTGGTGGTTGTTGGTGGTTGTCAGGGTGATGGAACCGGTCAGTAAAGTGGAGTGTAAACATAAAGTCCGTCTCCGTTTCTCCGTTCCTGTTTATCAAGATGTATACCTCCACAACGAACCCTCATTCTACATTACATTTCAGACGAGCTAGCTAACTAGCAGTGTTTTTCGAGCTTGAATGTATTCTTTGTGTTTCGTTTGGGTGGCATTGCTTGGTACGGGTATTTAGCTGAGTTTCTCCCCGTCATTTTGGTATGCTCCATGTTATGGCTAGTGAAGGGGGCTCGGCGCTGTCTATCACCTGCGGCTGTGCTCACTGCGTTTCAGCGGCTAACAAGCAGAGCTAACTGCCTACAGCCACCGCTGCGACCAAAAACCTCCACAAATTAACTCAAAAGCGCGGCCACCCACACGCAGACACACACGGGTTTTTATTTACGGCCGACTTGCATCTTAAACCCCTCGCTAATGGCTAACCCAGCACAGGTGTGTTCTATATGCTGCCGATAACACGGCACCCGGCGCCGTCTACATCCCTGCTTACTTCAAATTACAGCTTACGGTTATTTTACTTATACATTTCTAAAATAATATAAAACCTGAAGGACTTTAGTGTTTAACCAACTATATCACCAACATTAACTTTATTCTTACCGTAAACTTCAGTCTCCACGTTCTGGAACTTCTCCCCTCAGCGGTCCTGAGACAAGCGGTTTGAACTAGTTTGCTACCCAGAATGCACCACACGGGGCGCAGTCGGAGCAGCGTAAATATAACGAACAAATTGTATGTTGTGTGGGTTTGTTGAGCCACTTAGATAAAGCTTGTTAAGAAAAAAAATCTAAATGACTTGTATTTTGAACGAATGTAGACTAATTCACAACTTGATATATTCATGTTAAGAGACTAACTTAGTTTTTTTATGTTAATATCACTTACTTAATTATGTTACAATTACATACTCCCAGATTTACTTTTTTCAGTGCAAGGTGACAACAATACAAAAAGGTACCAAGACATATTTTGACCTAAAAGACGACTGTTCATAAACGTGTGTAGACAGGCCACCAATATTCAAAATCAATCAAACTTCATCTTAGACAAATAGGGTCTTACATAACTAGGTTTCTTACCTTCAGGTTTCTTCTTGAACTTGTATTTGTTGTTGGAGCGTACAGCATTGAGGAGAACCTTCTCTTTCACTACATAAGTGTAGAAGGGTTAGAAACCTTAACCCGAACATCTGTTCCTTGTGTCCGTCCAGCATCCTGTCATCAATGAAAAGACCCTCTCCACTGAAGCATTGGTGATTGGTACACTCAAGAGGAAAGAAGCAAATGCTGTCATGTTTGGTGTGTGTGTGTGTGCTTGAGTAAGGTGGCCCACTTCTCCACGACTGGAGCTCCAGACTGCACGATGGCCTGTTGGCGTGGCAGAACGACACAATACTCATCATATAGCGCATCCATGTCCAACTTCTTGCTTAGCTGCAGGACCTCTACAGCTTCACAGAGATGGGAGAAGTTGAATGGGCTCTTCTTTAGTGCCAGGCTAGAGTCTGAGAAGTCATAGCGCTGCTCCGAGTAGGTGAGAGAGGACTGGTAGAAGTTGCACAGCTGCCTGTCTGTCTGGAAACTGCTGGAGGAGTACACCCGTCTGGACCCCAAAGAAACCATCACTGTGTGGTTGCTGTATGTTGGTTTTTAGGGTGAACATCATATCGTAGAGCTCACAGACAGTCTCATCCTCTCGCTCCAGCACCAGCACAGTGTCGTGGAAAATCTTGAGCGCATTGCTGAGGAAGGAAACCTAAAAGAAGTAAGGAGAGTCAATGATCCTGTGTGTTGGCACTGGTTGCATTATAATTATTTCAATAATCCCTGTTGCATGTAATCATATTTATTTATATGGTCTTAAATGTATTGTTTTTAGTCATTTCATTATTGTTTGTTTTTGTTCTGTTTATTCTTCATATATGTAAAGCACTTTTAAACTATGTTTAGAAAAGCGCTCTATAAATAAAGATTATTATTATTATTATTATTATATATTTAGATGGAAAAAAAAAAGTTGAGTGCAATTAAAAAGAATTACCTGTAGATGAAGGGGGTTTCCCTCACCATCCTGGTCATCCTTGAACAGCCGCCATAGTGACTTTGGGCACTGATCCTCTCCCAATGAGAGAAAGTAGGTTTTGATAGGAGCACAGCTGTCGTGAAGCCTCTTCGCTGCAGACCACACGCTCAGCCATCTTGTGGGCAAATGTCTAAGCAGGGACTGGTACTGGGGGGTGTGACAACAGTAGCGTGCTGAACTGTCAATGTTCGTTTGGCTGCCTGGGGCTCGAGGATATAGAGCGACTAACTTTTTTTATTTTTTAGAAAGCATTGATTAATGATTATGCGTGACACGGTCTCAATTTGCGGGACGCATGAATTGGGCTTCAAACGCTGTGCGCGCGTTACGCGGGACGGGTGGTCAGCCTAGCCGTAGCGCACCGTGGTCCAGCCATCGTCGTTATAATAATAGTCCCCCATATTGGGGGACCTCTAACCTCTTTTCCTTTGTTGTTGTTGTTTGTGGTGTTTGTTATTTAATTTATAAAGTCCAATATAGTATTAAATAGTGTTGTTATTAAATCAAGACGTATATCAAGTCTCAGTTTTAGATTGTAGCCAAATGAATTATGAAATATGAAGTCAAATTGTGTTTTTTAACTCTTAAAATGAAAATGAAATTGTTTTTAAATAAAATTAATTGTTTTTAAATTAAAGTTCTTTTTAATTTCCTATAAAATCAAAAAACAACGTGTGCCAATGGGCCACGTTTCAATTCCCAATGGAATCTTCCTCCGGCCGGCACACAATGATAATAGAGCTGCTTGTGTTAGATGTGTCTCCTTCGATGGGTTAGAGTTACGCTCAAGATGTTCTTATTGAGACTTTTTTCAGGTTTCCTGAAACTGGAGTGGTGGTAAAGTTATTTATTTATTTAAATTGTAAAACAATTGACAAAAAGATATATTTGAAAAATAAGACTTGAGGCACATGAGAGATATTAGTCTGTATGTTACAGTTGGTTTGACAGGTTTAAGGGTATGGTACCCGGGGTAGGGTCTGTAGCACTGGTCTACTGTCCAGAGTGTGAAATAGGTCTTGGGGACCGACCCCCCCGCCAGGGGGGGTCGGCTCCCAAGGGTCTAACCCTAACCCTAACCCCCAAGGGTCTAACCCTAACCCCCAAGGGTCTAACCCTAACCCCCAAGGGTGTAACCATAACCCTAGCCCCCAAGGGTCTAACCCTAACCCTAGCCCCCAAGGGTCTAACCCTAGCCCCCAAGGGTCTTACGTCCTCCCCATTGGAAATGAATGGGGTGAAAATTTCACTAAGTGTGGATGCCAAAATGTATGATTCAGAAAGCATTTAGGAGCACGTTTCAGGCCATTTGGAGTCTATTGATACCACTTAGGGTTAGGGTGTTAGGGTTAGGGTTAGGGGTTAGGGTTAGGGTTAGGTTGGGGGATATAGAGTCCCGGGAATAAATCCCGGGAATGCACGGGTTAGGTTGGGGGATATAGGAACCCGGGAATGAATCCCGGGTGATGCACGGTCCGATCACTGCGGATGGCCAGTCCCCCTCCCCATCTTGCTTGGTAGCGTTAAAGTCAAGTCGCCTTTGTTATATCAAGTATTAATAATATTTTTTTGTTCTTTTTGTTTTTTTTCTTTTTTTATTTTGTTTTTTTCATTTTTTTGGTTTGGCTTTTTAAATGTCCAATCGTTGGTTAACCATATTATATTTGGTCCCTAGGTGGCGCTCGCGACGTTTCGTCCTCATTTGGGACTTCTTCAGGCTAGCCACCTGGACCTGTTTGAGGAGGAGGAGATGTTGCTCCTTCGCTGCCTCTGCCAAACTGAGCTGCTTGCATTGTATCCCTCTATTTATACCCTCCCTCCGAAATTTCGTGTCGAATTGAATTTTTTCCGTGTCCCTTGAATTTAGTTGTTTTTGGCCCATATTCCCATTTCAAATTGTGTTTTAACCCTTTCTTTTCCCTTTTCAGATTCCAATTGTAATTATTAATACCAAGGTAAGTATTATTTGTGTTTATTTTAATAAAAATGTATTTAATTTAGTGTTTTTTTCTTTCTACAGGTATCCCACCTTTTTCCTTTCTCCGATATTCCCATCTTAATCCCATCTCTCTATGCTCCCGATTTGGGAGTCTTACAAGGCTTCTTTCAATTCCTTCAGTCTTCCATCCAGTATTCCCGGTCCCTATTCCAAATTCCCAATTCCCATATGTTTTCATCCCTCCCCGTCATCCAATTCCCCTCACTTTTCCTTCCTTCTTTCCACACTTCTATCCCGGATTCAAGCGTACCTCACATGTTTAGTTTGCCATATGTGGGGTCATAGGCCATGTGGAAAGTGCCAAGCATGTTGAAGTTGCCGTATGGGAGGTCATAGGCCATGCGGCATGTGTATCCCGGATTGGGATGTCGGTCCTCAGGGGACAATATTCGGGGACAGAAGGTCTCTATTAGGGTTAGGATAGGATTGGGGGTTAGGGTTAGGGTTTGGGAGTCAAATTTAGGGTTAGGTCAAAAGGTAATAGGGTTAGGGTTAGGGTTAGGGTTGGGGTTGGGGTTGGGGTTAGGGTTAGGGTTAGGGTTGGGGTTGGGGTTGGGGTTGGGGTTAGGGTTAGGGTTAGGGTTAGGTTGGGGGATATAGGAACCCGGGAATGAATCCCGGGTGATGCACGGTCCGATCACTGCGGATGGCCAGTCCCCCTCCCCATCTTGCTAAATAGCGTTTAAGTCAAGTCGCCTTTGTTATATCAAGTATAAATTATATTTTTTTGTTCTTTTTGTTTTTTTTCTTTTTTTATTTTGTTTTTTTCATTTTTTTGGTTTGGCTTTTGGAATGTTCAATTATCGGTTAACCTATATTCATTTTGGTCCCTAGGTGGCGCTCGCGACGTTTCGTCCTCATTTGGGACTTCTTCAGGCTAGCCACCTGGACCTGTTAGGGTTAGGGTTAGGGTTAGGGTTAGGGTTAGGGGTTAGGGTTAGGGGTTAGGGGTTAGGGTTAGGGTTAGGGTTAGGGTTAGGGTGGGTTAGGGTTAGGGTTAGGGTTAGGGTTAGGGTTAGGGGTTAGGGGTTAGGGTTAGGGTTAGGGTTAGGGTTAGGGTTAGGTTGTGGGATATAGGAACCCGGGAATGAATCCCGGGTGATGCACGGTCCAATCACTGCGGATGGCCAGTCCCCATCCCCATCCTGCTTATTAGCGTTTTACGGTCATATCGCCTTTGTTATATCAAGTATTAATATATTTTTTTTGTTGTTTTTGTTTTTTTCTTTTTTTATTTTGTTTTTTTCATTTTTTTGGTTTGGCTTTTGGAATGTCCAATTTGGTTAACCATATTTATTTTGGTCCCTAGGTGGCGCTCGCGACGTTTCGTCCTCGTTTGGGACTTCTTCAGGCTAGCCACCTGGACCTGTTTGAGGAGGAGGAGATGTTGCTCCTTCGCTGCCTCTGCCAAACTGAGCTGCTTGCGTTGGTTTCCCTCTATTTATACCCGCCCTCCGTAATTTCGTGTCGAATTGAATGTTTCGTGTCCCTTGACTTTTACACTGTTTTTGGCCCAGATTCCCATGTAAAATTGTTTTTTAACCCTTTCTTTTCCCTTTTTAGCTTCCAAATTGTAATTTTTAATGTCAAGGTAAGTATTGTTTGTGTTTAATTTAATAAAAATGTATTTAATCAATTGTTTTTAGCTTTCTTCATGTATCCCACCTTTTTCTTTTCTCCAAATTCCCATCTTTATTCCTTCTCTCTATGCTCCCGATTTGGGAGTCTTACAAGGCATCTTTCTTTTCTTTCCAATCTTCCTTCCAGTTTTCCCATTCCCATTCCAAATTCCAAATTCCCATATATTTTCATCCCTTCCCGTCATCCAATTCCCCTCACTTTTCCTTCCTTCTTTCCACACTTCTTCCCGGATTCAAGCGTACCTCACATGTTGAATTTGCCATATGGGGGATCATAGGCCATGTGGAAATTGTGCCAGGCATGTTGAATTTGCCGTATGGGAGGTCATAGGCCATGCGGCATGTGTATCCCGGATTGGGGATGTCGGTCCTCAGGGGACAATATTCGGGGACAGAAGGTTTCTATTGGGGTTAGGATAGGATTGGGGGTTAGGGTTAGGGTTTGGGAATCAAATTTAGGGTTAGGTCAAAGGTAATAGGGTTA
>NW_026910316.1:5000-7500 GCF_963691925.1 Scomber scombrus | reverse complement strand
GTTAGGGTTAGGGTTAGGGTTAGGGTTAGGGTTAGGGTTAGGGTTAGGGTTAGGGTTAGGGTTAGGGTTAGGGTTAGGGTTAGGGTTAGGGTTAGGGTTAGGGTTAGGGTTAGGGTTAGGGTTAGGGTTAGGGTTAGGGTTAGGGTTAGGGTTAGGGTTAGGGTTAGGGTTAGGGTTAGGGTTAGGGTTAGGGTTAGGGTTAGGGTTAGGGTTAGGGTTAGGGTTAGGGTTAGGGTTAGGGTTAGGGTTAGGGTTAGGGTTAGGGTTAGGGTTAGGGTTAGGGTTAGGGTTAGGGTTAGGGTTAGGGTTAGGGTTAGGGTTAGGGTTAGGGTTAGGGTTAGGGTTAGGGTTAGGGTTAGGGTTAGGGTTAGGGTTAGGGTTAGGGTTAGGGTTAGGGTTAGGGTTAGGGTTAGGGTTAGGGTTAGGGTTAGGGTTAGGGTTAGGGTTAGGGTTAGGGTTAGGGTTAGGGTTAGGGTTAGGGTTAGGGTTAGGGTTAGGGTTAGGGTTAGGGTTAGGGTTAGGGTTAGGGTTAGGGTTAGGGTTAGGGTTAGGGTTAGGGTTAGGGTTAGGGTTAGGGTTAGGGTTAGGGTTAGGGTTAGGGTTAGGGTTAGGGTTAGGGTTAGGGTTAGGGTTAGGGTTAGGGTTAGGGTTAGGGTTAGGGTTAGGGTTAGGGTTAGGGTTAGGGTTAGGGTTAGGGTTAGGGTTAGGGTTAGGGTTAGGGTTAGGGTTAGGGTTAGGGTTAGGGTTAGGGTTAGGGTTAGGGTTAGGGTTAGGGTTAGGGTTAGGGTTAGGGTTAGGGTTAGGGTTAGGGTTAGGGTTAGGGTTAGGGTTAGGGTTAGGGTTAGGGTTAGGGTTAGGGTTAGGGTTAGGGTTAGGGTTAGGGTTAGGGTTAGGGTTAGGGTTAGGGTTAGGGTTAGGGTTAGGGTTAGGGTTAGGGTTAGGGTTAGGGTTAGGGTTAGGGTTAGGGTTAGGGTTAGGGTTAGGGTTAGGGTTAGGGTTAGGGTTAGGGTTAGGGTTAGGGTTAGGGTTAGGGTTAGGGTTAGGGTTAGGGTTAGGGTTAGGGTTAGGGTTAGGGTTAGGGTTAGGGTTAGGGTTAGGGTTAGGGTTAGGGTTAGGGTTAGGGTTAGGGTTAGGGTTAGGGTTAGGGTTAGGGTTAGGGTTAGGGTTAGGGTTAGGGTTAGGGTTAGGGTTAGGGTTAGGGTTAGGGTTAGGGTTAGGGTTAGGGTTAGGGTTAGGGTTAGGGTTAGGGTTAGGGTTAGGGTTAGGGTTAGGGTTAGGGTTAGGGTTAGGGTTAGGGTTAGGGTTAGGGTTAGGGTTAGGGTTAGGGTTAGGGTTAGGGTTAGGGTTAGGGTTAGGGTTAGGGTTAGGGTTAGGGTTAGGGTTAGGGTTAGGGTTAGGGTTAGGGTTAGGGTTAGGGTTAGGGTTAGGGTTAGGGTTAGGGTTAGGGTTAGGGTTAGGGTTAGGGTTAGGGTTAGGGTTAGGGTTAGGGTTAGGGTTAGGGTTAGGGTTAGGGTTAGGGTTAGGGTTAGGGTTAGGGTTAGGGTTAGGGTTAGGGTTAGGGTTAGGGTTAGGGTTAGGGTTAGGGTTAGGGTTAGGGTTAGGGTTAGGGTTAGGGTTAGGGTTAGGGTTAGGGTTAGGGTTAGGGTTAGGGTTAGGGTTAGGGTTAGGGTTAGGGTTAGGGTTAGGGTTAGGGTTAGGGTTAGGGTTAGGGTTAGGGTTAGGGTTAGGGTTAGGGTTAGGGTTAGGGTTAGGGTTAGGGTTAGGGTTAGGGTTAGGGTTAGGGTTAGGGTTAGGGTTAGGGTTAGGGTTAGGGTTAGGGTTAGGGTTAGGGTTAGGGTTAGGGTTAGGGTTAGGGTTAGGGTTAGGGTTAGGGTTAGGGTTAGGGTTAGGGTTAGGGTTAGGGTTAGGGTTAGGGTTAGGGTTAGGGTTAGGGTTAGGGTTAGGGTTAGGGTTAGGGTTAGGGTTAGGGTTAGGGTTAGGGTTAGGGTTAGGGTTAGGGTTAGGGTTAGGGTTAGGGTTAGGGTTAGGGTTAGGGTTAGGGTTAGGGTTAGGGTTAGGGTTAGGGTTAGGGTTAGGGTTAGGGTTAGGGTTAGGGTTAGGGTTAGGGTTAGGGTTAGGGTTAGGGTTAGGGTTAGGGTTAGGGTTAGGGTTAGGGTTAGGGTTAGGGTTAGGGTTAGGGTTAGGGTTAGGGTTAGGGTTAGGGTTAGGGTTAGGGTTAGGGTTAGGGTTAGGGTTAGGGTTAGGGTTAGGGTTAGGGTTAGGGTTAGGGTTAGGGTTAGGGTTAGGGTTAGGGTTAGGGTTAGGGTTAGGGTTAGGGTTAGGGTTAGGGTTAGGGTTAGGGTTAGGGTTAGGGTTAGGGTTAGGGTTAGGGTTAGGGTTAGGGTTAGGGTTAGGGTTAGGGTTAGGGTTAGGGTTAGGGTTAGGGTTAGGGTTAGGGTTAGGGTTAGGGTTAGGGTTAGGGTTAGGGTTAGGGTTAGGGTTAGGGTTAGGGTTAGGGTTA
>NW_026910315.1:0-17604 GCF_963691925.1 Scomber scombrus | reverse complement strand
GTTTATATGCTGCTTTTTCTGCATTTTTCTGTAATATTCTACATTAAAAAGATGAAGGGCTTCACAGAGTGGTTGCCACGCATACCACGTAATCACAACATCCCTGCTTCGAGTCTGACAGAGGACCTTTGTTGCATGTCGTTCCGTCCTTCTCTCCGTCCCTCTATCCTGTCGGCATCTATGCCAGCTACTTTCAAATAAAGGCAAAAACGCCCAAAAACATATATATAAAAGATATATAAAATGTATTAAGAAGAAAGGCATCCACACATTTAATAGGTGCTCCAAAATAATGATATTTCCACATCATGTCTTCAGATATTATTAACCTTCGTGTCGTCCCCCCGGATCAAATAGACCCCGTCTGTTTTGACTGTTCCTTCTTTCCTACCTTCCGTCTGTCCTTCCTCCCTCCTTCCTTCTCTCTTTCTTTCCTTCCTCTCTCTTTCCTTTCCTTCCTCCCTTCCTTCCTTCCTTCCCTTCCTTCTTCCCTCCCTCCTTTCTTCCTCCCTTCCATCCTTCCTTTCTCCCTACCTTCCTTCTCCCTTCCATCCTTCCTTCCTTCCTCCTTTCCTTCCTTCCTTCTCTCCTTCCATCTTTCCTCCCTCCCTCCTTTCTTCCTCCCTTCCATCCTTCCTTTCTCCCTTCCTTCCTTCTTCCTCCCTTCCATCCTTCCTTCCTCCTTTCCTTCCTTCCTTCCTTCTCTCCTTCCATCTTTCCTTCCTCCCTCCTTTCCTTCATTCCTTTATTCCTTCTTCCTCCCTTCCTTCCTTGACTCGAGGACAACAGGAGGGTTAATTTAGTATTTAATAAATCTTTTAAGATTCAGGTAACTTTTTTTCTTTACATTGTTTTAGACTTTCAGCAAAAGTACTGATTTATAGAATGAGTTATATATAAATAAATATACAATTGTTATACATTTCTTTCTTTTTTCAGCCATGCTAGCATCATGGCTGTAGAGATGAGAATATATCTATTGGTGCACTGCTTTGATCCAGACTGAAATATCTCTAATTGATCCTCTGACTTTTCATTCAACAGGTCAGAACTGAGTTTCTCCAACATTTTAGTTTATGAGCAAATACCTGAAAACCTTCAGCTGTACTTTATTGTTTACTGCTGATTATTAATATTAACACGCTAAACTAAAAATAATAAACATGGTCAACATTAAACCATAAACTGCTGAGTCTAATTCAAGCCTCAGAGGTGTTAACATGGCTGTAGACTCTTCAGTTTGTTTAAATTGACTTTTTTTTTATATTCAGAATTTGTTTTGATTACTGAAACTTTATTGACTTCTTTTGATTTTATTTGACATTTTAGTCTGTTATACCCTGCTTTACTGTATATTAATACTTAATTTGCCACCATCTAAGAAGTAGGAGGAGAAGGAGGAGGAGAAGGAGAAAGAGAAGTAGGAGGAGAAGGAGGAGGAGGAGGAGGAGGAGGAGGAGGAGGAAGAGGAGAAGTAGGAAGTAGGAGGAGGAGGAGGAGGAAGAGAAGTAGGAGGAGAAGGAGAAGTAGGAGGAGAAGGAGAAGTAGGAAGAGGAGAAGTAGGAGGAGGAGAAGGAGGAGAAGTAGGAGGAGGAGAAGTAGGAAGTAGGAGGAGGAGAAGGAGGAAGAGGAGAAGGAGGAGAAGTAGGAGAAGTAGGAGAAGTAGGAGAAAGAGGAGAAAGAGGAGTAGGAGGAGAAGTAGGAGGAGGAGGAGAAGTAAGAGAAAGAGGAGTAGGAGGATGATATGTTTTAATTGGTTTCTGGGTTGTTGTTGTTTTTTTGTTTTTTTGTGTGTTTTTTTTACAGTTTTAGCTTTTTGAGCTGAAATGATGCCACATAAACAAAGTTATTATTATTATTATTATTATTATCTTGCTCTCACTGTCTGCTTTCACACTAAAGTTAACTTCTCCACAGTAAAATATCTGATATATTATTGACTTCACTGGTGACATCCTTGGCTGAAATATTCATTTTATTGTGTAAAAATAACTTTTTAAGTCTTGAATACTGATATTTTTATCGTCCTGTAACTTCCAGTATCCTCAGACTCGGTTTAGTTGATGTTGTTGGTCTCACTTCCTCCTCTGTGCTTGTCACAGCTGATGTTTCCTCTGATTATTGAAAATAAAACAAACTGAAAGATCCTGGTTTCTATTTATGCTGGAATGAGCTCAGTTCACTCTGTCAGGTTTTTATTCAAGAGGAAATGAAGAGTGAAAATACCTGGAAGTATTCAGTGATGAAGGAGCCAATCTCAGTTTTAAGGAGCCACCTGTAAGGACATAAAGAGAGGAGGAGGAGGAGGACGAGGAGGAGGAGGAGGAGGAGGAGGAGGAGGAGGAGAAGTAGGAGTAGGAGTAAGTGGAGGAGGAGGAGGAAGAGAAGTAGGAGAAGGAGGAAGAGGAGGAGGGGAGGAGGAGGAAGAACAAGAGGAGGAGAAGTAGGAGGAGGAGAAGGAAGAGGAGAAGGAGGAGGAGGAGGAGTAGGAGGAGAAGTAGGAGAAGGAGGAGTAGGAGAAGGAGGAAGAGGTGGAGGAGGAGGAGTAGGAGAAGGAGGAGGATAAGTAGAAAGAGGAGGAAGAGAAGTAGGAGGAGAAGTAGGAGTAGGAGAAGGAGAAGGAGGAGTAGAAGGAGGAGTAGGAGGAGGGGGAGTAGAAGGAGGAGTAGGAGGAGGAGAAGTAGAAAGAGGAGGAGGAGAAGTAGGAGGAGAAGTAGGAGAAGGAGGAGTAGGAGGAGGAGAAGGAGGAGTAGAAAGAGGAGTAGGAGGAGGAGGAGTAGGAGTAGAAGGAGGAGTATGACGAGGAGGAGAAGTAGAAAGAGGAGTAGAAGGAGGAGTAAGAGGAGAAGTAGGAGGAGGAGTATGAGGAGGAGAAGGAGGAGGAGGTGAAGTAGGAAGAGGAAAAGGAGGAAGAGGAGAAGTAGGAGAAGGAGGAGGAGGATGAGGAGTAGGAGAAGGAAGAGAGGAGTAGAATGAGGAGTAGGAGGAGGAGGAGAAGAGGAGGAGGAGGAGTAGGAGAAGGAGGAGAGGAGTAGAAGGAGGAGGCGGAGGAGTAGGAGGAGAAGTAGAAAGAGGAGGAGGAGAAGTAGGAGAAGGAGGAGGAGAAGTAGGAGGAGGAGAAGTAGTGGGAGGAGAAGTAAGAGAAGGAGGAGTAGGAGAAGGAGAAGGAGGAGTAGAAGGAGGAGTAGGAGGAGGAGGAGTAGAAGGAGGAGTAGGAGGAGGAGTAGTAGGAGGAGGATGAGGAGGAGGAAGAGGAAAAGAAGGAGGAAGAGGTGGAGGAGGAGAAGGAGAAGGAGAAGGAGAAGGAGAAGGAGAAGGAGAAGGACAAGGAGAAGGAGAAGGAGGAGAAGGAGGAAGAGGAGAAGTAGGAGGAAGAGGAGGAGAAGGAGGAAGAGGAGAAGTAGGAGGAGGAGAAGTAGGAGGAGGAGTAGGAAGAGCAGAAGTAAGAGGAGGAGGAGATGGAGGAGGAGGAGGAAGAGGAAACATGGCGACAGTCAGACTTCCTTCATGAATTCATCACCAACATATTTACAGTGAGGGTCAAACAGGAGTCACAGAAGCAGGTTTACTGAATGTTCTCATGTAATCATTAAAATCAGGATCATAATCTGATGTTAGATTAGTTGTTTTTTTACTCTGCAGCATCATTAAGATAACTCAGGAAACCTGCTTTCTCGTACTCTCCTCTAGATGCATCGAACAACAGGAATAAGTTAACTCTTACATACTGTTCAGGGTCAAATTAACCCTCCACACATTTTGTTTTAGCTGCACTTTTACTAATGAGACCCACAGATTGCAAAAATGGAAATAAAATGCACCTTTTTAAAAATTTAGAATGTGTGCAGCTGATATTTTTATATATGCAAATGTACAAATTCAACCTGCATTTATTTATTTATTTATTTAATTTTCTCCTTAATAAGTGAATAGATTACACTCAGTCTGCAGCTTCTTTATGGATTAATCCAACATTTATTAATGATCGATGGGGAATTAATGAATGTGAATTGGTTTAAAGACTAATTATGAGTCAGAATATGAACAGTATGTAAAAGGTTAACAATAATACCAACATTAACAGCAGCTGTGAGGTCACTTACAAAGATAAATGATTAAAATAACAGTTCTTATAACCTCAATGTGCAGAAACAGAGCAGTAATAACATCTGCATTAATGTATATAGTTATCTGAAGCTGAAATGTGTTGTTTTGTATCAAAAATGCAAATAAATGAAGATAAAAAGGAGAAGTTTTGCTCACCTGATGCTCTCATTTAATGTGAAGAGCTCGTTATTCTGCAGCGCTCCTCCTTGAAACACCTTGATCACAGCTGATTGGACACTGAGGACACACACACACAAACACACAGAGGAATACAGGTGAGGTCAGAGGTCAACTTCTTCTAAAATCATGCTTACATGCCTGTAGAGAGAAACATGATCTAATAGTTAGTTCACCTGGTTGTGTGTGAGTTTGCATGATCAAATATTATTTATACTTTAGATGTGTGCTGATTCTTTTTAAAGGCATGTTTCAGTTTGAGATATTTAGATGCATTGTTCCTTTAGTTTCATGCCAGTAATTTAGTTTTTTATTTATTATGGTACAATGTAAGTTGAGCTTAATTAAGCAGAATCTTGAAAGTTGCACAAACACATACGTGAAAAACAAGCGCTCCTCCTCACCTAATTCTCCATTATTAGATATATAATTTATGAAATGTGTGTTATACTATACAGTTGGTTATGATGAAGACTCCTTAAGCTGAGCTATGGATGAAAGCTCTGAAAAAAGCATGTAAGTGGACCATGAGTAAAGCCCAAAAATGAACTTTCATGCTCTACTCTTCTATACATTAGAGCGGATAATTATCTAAGTAGTCTTTCTGTCTCATGTTGTAACTTTAACCTCTCAGTCATCACTCTAAAAACTTATCTAATAAAAAAAATGTCACATTATTACAACTCTGATGTTCTTTTATCAGTTTCATGTGATCCAATGAAAGCTTGATTTTCTCGCTCATAAGAAGACAAAACTTCTTCTTCAGCTTCACCAATAAAAAGGAAACTCTTTCATCTTTTTTTAGTAATACTCTGGAGGTGTTGTCAGGTCCTTGTGTGTGTGTGTGTGTGTGTGTGTGTGATGCTCCTCGTTTGTGACTCAGCTGGTTTTTGAGAGGAAGTGGCCCCGCTGCCACCTCCACTTCCTACTAAACATCCTGCCTGGCGCTGCGGAGAAGCAGGAAACAGACCGCCGTCTCAAAGGAGCTGTGAAAGTCCAAACTGCCAAAAAACCTGAATAACCTCGACACGCCGAGCTGAAGCAGCGTGTGTGTGTGTGTGTGTGTGTGTGTGTGTGTGTGTGTGTGTGTGTGTGTGTGTGAGGCTGATTCAAACTTTTATTTAAAACCAGGAAATATCTGCATCCTAATGGAGCAAATACAAGCTCCATTTTCACTCTCATGACGCACCTGAAGGGCTTCAGATCGGCCCAGATGGATTTTTAAAGGTGTTTATAGTAGTTTTTTCCTAAGTTGTTGTTTTTAAATGAGTGTGTCTTATTTTGTTTTTTTGCGTGCATGCTCAGTCAGGTGAGCTGTTGTCGATAAAAACGTCTGAACATGGTGAAAAAAAAAAAGCCACATCCTACGGTGTTGGTGGTGAAGGCGGTCTGCACATTGTTTTGTTTCGTCTGAGCCACACTTCTAAAAATGTCAATACCAAGAAAAACATGATATGAGTTCAACCAGCTAAATATTTAGCTTATTTTAAATGTCTGTGAGTGTTTTTTTTCATCTTTGCTGTTGAATTGTTTAATCTTATTCTATTGCTTCAAATAGAAAACACTTTGAGCTGCATTGTGTGTATGAAAGGTGCAATATAAATAAAGTTATTATCATTATTATGTTGTTTACATCTTTCCTGCCATCAGACTGTTTGATGTGTGGAAGTCATGTCTGTGGTTTATTTTAGACTGTGTGCTTTTAGATACTGCAGGGCATTTTTTGCACACTAAGGGCCTGATTTACTAAGATCCCAAATAAAAAGGTACTAAATTGCGGGCACATTGCAATAGATTGAATGTTTCGTTATTGTGCGTTTTGCAGGTGATCTACTAAGAATAACTAAATGAAAACAGGTGCAACAGGTGCAGACAGCAGTATTTAAATGAGGGTTTTGTGTCTTAATGGAGAGTTTGGACGAGCAGAAAGCTGCAAGCTCAAAATGAAATGTGATCAGGTTCTAGTGGAAGAGGTTAACTAATATATTGAGTTATAACAAAAACTAATATTACCAGAAAAACCCACATATGGGAGAGTATTAGTGACAAAGTCAATGCTGCTAGTAAAACCACAAATATTAACACAGGTGGAAAAACTCCATCCTGTGTGTATTCTGTCATTGTGTCTCCATCTCCTCGTCTCCATGGTAACAGCCGGTTAATACCTGTCCTTCAAAGGTTTTATTTATAGACGCAGTTACTCCTCCCTGTATTTTGCACACTGAGGTTAAAACGTCTCATATTACATTCATTATGGTAAACGTACTAAATGGACAGCGCGTATTATCTTGCACAGTTGAAAGATGCAAACCTCAGTTTTTTATTATTATATATTACATATATTAGTTATATTGGTACAACTTTTGTGTATTTTTTAGTAATACGTTTTTATAGTTTTTTCCCCCATTGGACAGTTAGAGATGTGTTTCTATGTGATGTGACATGTGAGGATGTAGCTGCTCACAGGTGGGAAGTAACTAAGTATTTGTACTTCATTTCCAGGTATCTGTACTTCACTTGAGTATTTATTTTTCTTACATTTTTGTACTTTTACTCCTTACATTTGGACACAAATATCTGTATTTTCAGAGTATTTTTTTTAAACATGTTAACACTGACAGTTGCCAATAAAGTTGGAATAAAATATTTTTTCCCTCTTTCCATGAAATTATTGTGACAATGTGATGTCTTCTTGATGGATAAAGTGTAAATATTCTCATTGCACCTGATCAAAAGGTGATTACTGATGTGTATAAATAGAAAATAAAGAGAGGAATGTGTCTGAAAACTAAATTATTCCAACTTTATGGGCGACCGTGTATGTTCTGTCTGAGATTTTGACTGTAGGTTGTAGGCGTCCTTTTTTGACGGTAAAAATTCACTTTTACTTTTCACTTTTGTACTTAAGTTCATTTCAGAGCCTGTACTTTTTTACTTTTACTTGATTATAGGAGTTGAATCAGTACTTCTACTTTTACCAGAGTCTCTATACTTCTACTTAAGTACATAATGTAAGTACTTCTGTCATCTATCTATCAATCAATCAAAATAATTAAAACTATTACAAGAGTTTCTGATTAATTTTCTGTCATTCAACAAATCATTTCAGCTCTAAAACATTAAAAAATAGACTCACATTTCCCATTTTCCGTCTGTAACTGTTACTTTATGAATGAATAGGAAATAACAAACAGGTGACCCTTTAACTCCTCTCGTCTTCTTTCCTCCTGGTTAAAAGTGACCCAGTTTGGTTTGACGTATAAAAGCATAAAAGGTATAAATAAACACCCAGTTTAATGACTTCATTCCAACTAACTACCACAGGTTTCACACTTATTTATATAAAGTTTAGTCAATAAGCCTCATTTAAATGAAAGTTAACCGCATTTTTTTGGAGTTAACGCCTCTCAAAATTGACCTGAGGGCAACAGGAAGGTTCAATTCTCTGCTTAACACACACACACACACACACACACACACACACACATAGATTATAACCTTTATTTAAAAAGGCAGAAGAAACAAAGATCAAAGTCGCCATTAAACTAATCTGACCTTTAACACAACCGGTTCTCTTTGCAGTCTGGAAAACATGAGTTAGCACTTTGTTCTTCTTTTGTAAAGCTGATGTTTGGACCCATAACACACACACACACACACACACACACACACACACACACACACACACACATACACACACACACACACACACACACACACACACACACACACACACACCCCCCAACACACGCCTGTATATATACACACACACTCTCACACACACACACACCCCCCAACACACGCCTGTATATATACACACACACTCTCACACACACACACACACATACACACACACACACACACACACACACACACCCCAACACACGCCTGTATATATACACACACACTCTCACACACACACACACCCCCCAACACACGCCTGTATATATACACACACACTCTCACACACACACACACACATACACACACAGACACACACACACACACACACACACACACACACACACACACACCCCCCAACACACGCCTGTATATATACACACACACTCTCACACACACACACACATACACACAGACACACACACACACACACACGCACACACACACACAGACAGACACACAAAGACACATACCCCCCAACACACGCCTGTATATATACACACACACTCTCACACACAGACACCTGTACACACACACACAGACACACACATACCCCCCAACACACGGCTGTATATACACACACACACCTGTACACACACCTACAGACACACCTACAGACACACCTACACACACACACACACCTACACACACACACCTACACACACACCTACACACACACACCTACACACACACACACACCTACACACACACACCTACACACACAAACACACCACTGTGTCCTAAACACACACAGAGATGATATCAGTGCTCAGTGTTGAAGGATTATAGGATGGGAAGAGAAACCACATGAAGACAAGCTGATAACATCTGAGGTTCATACTGAGAGACGTTAGCTTCTCTGTTAGACGTTAGCTTCTCTGTTAGACGTTAGCTTCTCTGTTAGACGTTAGCTTCTCTGTTAGACGTTAGCTTCTCTGTTAGACGTTAGCTTCTCTGTTAGACGTTAGCTTCTCTGTTAGACGTTAGCTTCTCTGAGAGACGTTAGCTTCTCTTAGAGACGTTAGCTTCTCTGTTAGACGTTAGCTTCTCTGTTAGACGTTAGCTTCTCTGTTAGACGTTAGCTTCTCTGAGAGACGTTAGCTTCTCTGTTAGACGTTAGCTTCTCTGTTAGACGTTAGCTTCTCTGTTAGACGTTAGCTTCTCTGTTAGACGTTAGCTTCTCTGTTAGACGTTAGCTTCTCTGTTAGACGTTAGCTTCTCTGTTAGACGTTAGCTTCTCTGTTAGACGCTGCTAACGAACATTGATCCAGATTCAACTCATTAACTCATGTTGAGATTTTAATGTTGAGTATTAAGTTTATTCTGTCTGAGTCTGTTTTATCTCTAAAGGGAAAAAACAGCTCGGGGAATAATTGCTTCATTCATATCATATCTGTAATTGTTTTCATATATTTAAGGTCAATTTTAATAATGATAATAAAAATGGGAATATCTATTGCAGTAGTTTAAACATTATGGATGTTGTGTACACATACATTCATATTAAAATGTTATACTAAGTGATTTTGGCACTAGTCATCTGGTGCGACTATTTTTTTTATCTTAAAATGTATTTATTTCCTTGCCATGCTGAACTTTTTACGTTTTCAGTGATGTAAAGTGTTTAGAAACAAACTATTTGCATTTCTTTTGAGTTTTTGTAAATATTGATCTTATATTTCCTTCTTTCTTTCCTTCCTTCCTTCTTTCCTTCCTTCCTTCTTTCCTTCCTCCTTCCTTCCATCTTTCCTTCCTTCCTTCCTTCCTTCCTTCCATCTTTCCTTCCTCCTTCCTTCCATCTTTCCTTCCTTCCATCCATCTTTCCTTCCTCCTTCCATCTTTCCTTCCTTCCTTCATTCCATATTTCCCTCCTTCCTCCCTTCCTTCCCTACTTCCTTCCCTTCTTCCATCATTCCTTCCTTCCTCCTTCCATCTTTCCTTCCTTCCTTCATTCCATATTTCCCTCCTTCCTCCCTTCCTTCCCTACTTCCTTCCCTTCTTCCATCATTCCTTCCTTCCGTCCTTCCATCTTTACTTCCTGTTTCCTTCCTTCCCTCCTTCCATCTTTCCTTCCTTCCCTCCTTCCATCTTTCCTTCCTCATTCCTTCCCTCCTTCCATCTTTCCTTCCCTCCTCCCTCCCTCCCTCCCTCCCTCCTTCCTTCCTTCCTTCCTTCCATCTTTTTAAAGGTCCGGCCCTCATCAGATCATATTGGACTGTATGTGGCCCATGAATGAAGATGAGTTTGACCCTCCTGCTCTATACTATCAGGCTTGGATCACTTTTTAAATGAGTCTGAAGTGAAGTAAGACTCCTTTAGCATGTTTCTGCTTGTGATTCCACCTCATCTGAAGTAAAAACAGCTTGAATGAAACTCAAAGTGTCTCCTTTAAAATGATATGAACTTCAACAGCTGATAACTGTAATACAGCTGTGACTCAGGAAGGTTCATCATATCAACATATCATCTACAGACATGGATCCTTTCAAAGATCATGAGTAACCTTTGCTACCTTAGTGAGAGGTGCCGACTAAAGAACAATGGCAGTTTAAAAACAGGTGTGAGACATCCTGTTTTTCTTCTTCTATTTAACTGTCGATGTTTGAGTTTGATGTAATAAATGAAAAAATAAGAAATGCAGAAGAGGAAATGACTAAAAAAAAAACCTGTCATTTCTGTTTCTGCTTTAACACTTTAACACTTCAACCAGTACAATGGTTTTTTTTAACTTGCACATTATTGGGTCTTTAAATATTTGCAGAGCTAACAGGTGAAGACAGGTGAGTAGAACTTTATTCTGAAAAACCGTATTGAAGGACTTCCTGTCTTAGTGCAGCTGACCTGTTCCACACGCTGGTATTGGAGATCTGCAGAGAGGGGCGAGCTGGCGTGGAACCGGGCGAGGTCCGACAGAACCGGAGAACTCATAAACCGAGGTCTGGGACGCCGGAAAGATCCCATCATGCACTCTGGCTGCTGAGGAGAGAGGGAAGAAATAAAGTACGTCATGAAGCTGTAAGAGATGTGAGCTCTGTGAACAGCCGAAAACATATTTATTTAATCTGGCTTCTAATTAGTGTCAGTATTTTTACTAAATGACTAATTATATTATTTTATTTGTATATTTGCTGTTGTTTTCTTTTACTGTATTTTCTTATTTTTCTCTGTAAAGCACTTTGAGCTACATCTACTGTATGAAACCTGCTCTTTAAATAGTTATTATTATTGTTAGTAGTAGTATTTTTATTATTATTATCATCATCACATTGTAAAACAATATTAAGGTATTCAGGTAATCTGATTACAAACACAGAGACTGGGAAGCTTTTCTCATGTGTATCAGTTAACTGGAGATAAGTTGAAGAAAATATATGATATAAACATTGTTTTAATGGTTAAATATTATGTTTAAAATACACATATTTAAAAGAATTACCACATTATTCCTCTTTTCAAAGAATGAAACGGACTGAGACAGTTTTTTTTATGCTTGTTAATTATATTTATTTGTTGCATCTAGTTAGTTTAGTTTAGTTTATTTCAGTCATTAAACTCAAATACACATGTATGAATAAAGTAAATAATCATATGTCCATGTTTTCTTTATCTCCCTTAGAAAATAGTGACAAACCACAAGGGGAAAATAATAAAAAATAACAAATAAATAATTACATTTTCTGACTGATTGTAGTATATAAGAAATAAAACACTCTCAACCTCTAAAAAAAGCTAAATTCAAAAGCTTAAATATACAAATACAGTCGGTGTAATGGGTGTACAGGATGAACCAGCTCAAGTAATTAATAGTGAAAGGTTCGACTATCATTAAAAAGATAAATAAGACAATAAAAAAAACCTGCTGGAGATGATTAACCAACATTTATTAAATCAAATAGTGTGTTTTAATGTGTTTATAATTAGTTTTATATATTTATTTGTTTATGCATCACTATCAATGTTCAAGCCTTTAACTAACGACTATAGAAGCTGTGTGTGTGTTACACCTTTAGGCCTGATGAAGCTCTGAACTCTGAACTCTGATCAGTGTCAATAACAGATTATATCTTTACGTGTTGAGTGTGTTCAGAGTCTCAAAACAACTTGTGGTTAGTTGTTCTGTTCTCACCCTGCAGCACACAGACACACACACACATACACACACACAGACACACGTACACAAACACACCCCAACACGTACACACACACACAGACACACACACACACACCCCAACACGCACCCCTAACAACACACACACACACACCACCCAACACGTACACACACACACACACACACACACGTACACACACACACACAGACACACACACACACACCCCAACACGTACACACACGCACACACACACAGACACACACACACACCCCAACACGCACCCCTAACAACACACACACACACACACCACCCAACAAACACACACACACACAGAGACACGCACACACACACACACACACACGTACACACCCCCAACACACACCCGTAACAACACAAACACACACACCCCAACACACACACACACACCCGTAACAACAAACACCCACAGACACACGTACACACACACACCCACCCGTACGTACACACACACACACACACCCGTACGTACACACACACACACATGCACACACACACACACAGAGACACCCACACAGAGACGCGCACACACACACACACGTACACACCCCCCAACACACACCCGTAACAACACAAACACACACACACACACACCCCAACACACACACGTACACACAAATACACACACACACACACCCCAACAGCCACACAGGTCAGTTCTAAAGACGTCAGCAGGTTATAATTATATCATATTATTCTGTGAACAAACACTTCCAGGAAAACAGAAATGTTTAAGTATTTTCTCACAGATCAGATAACAACAACAACAAAAAAAAAGTCCCTTTAATGATTCAAATCTAACGAGGCGTTAACAGTTAGCGGCCAAGCGAGCAGCGCTGTGAATACTTTCAGCTAAATGCAGACGTTACTTTTCATGACTTCTGCTTTCATCTTTTATTTCTGGTCTTTAATGGATATTCTAAATATTTACTAAGATCAACTTTTATTGTTCTCAACATGCCTTCAACTGACCTGTTGGGCACAATTATTATAGAAGGGGGTTTTTTTACAGTTTGGCCCCAGGTGACTGTCTTAAAACAATAAACATTGAAACCTGTTTATCTTACTGTAATGATTCCTCCTGTTCATACTGACCATTAGAATTACAATGGAAGTGATGGAGGACTACATCCACAGTCCTCCTTCTGTATATAAAAAAATTATTTAACCCTCCTGTTGTCCTCGAGTCAAAGAAGGAAGGGAGGAAAAAGGAAAGAAGGGAGGGAGGAAGGAAGGATGGAAGGGAGGAAGGAAGGAAGGAAGGGAGGAAGGAAGAAGGAAGGAAGGAAGTTGGAGGGAGGGAGGGAGGAAAGAAGGAAGGAGGGAAGGAGGGAGAAATGAAAAGAGGAAGGGAGGAAGGAAGGAAAGAAGGACAAAGGAAAGAAGGAAGGAAGAAAGGGGGATGGAGGAAGGAAAAAAGGAAGGGAGGAAAAAGAGGAAGGAAAGAAAGAGAGAAGGAAGGGAGGAAGGAAGAAGGAAGGAAAGGAGGAAGGAAGGGAGAAAGGAGGGAGGAAGGAATGAAGGAAAGGAGGGAGGGAGGGAGGGAGGAAGGAAGGAAGGGAGGAAGGAAGAAGGAAGGAAAGGAGGGAGGAAAGAAGGAAGGAGGGAGGGAGGGAGAAATGAAAGAGGAAGGGAGGAAGGAAAGAAGGAAAGAAGGACAGAGGAAAGAAGGAAGGAAGGAGGGAAGGAAAGAAGGAAGGAAGGAAGAAAGGGGGATGGAGGAAGGAAGGGAGGAAAAAGAGAGGAATGAAAGAAAGAGAGAAGGAAGGAAGGAAGGAAGGAAGGAAGGAAGGAAGGAAGGAAGGAAGGAAGGAAGGAAGGAAGGGAGGGAGGGAGGAAGGAACAGTCAAAACAGACGGGGTCAATTTGACCCTGGATGACCTCCCTCATTCTCTCTTTCTTTCCTCCTCCCTACCTTCGTCCCTTCCTTCTTTCCTCTCTGTCCTTCTTTCCTCCCTTCCTCTTTTCCTTTCTCCCTCCCTCCCTCCCTCCCTTCTTCCTTCCTTCCTCCCTCCCTATCCTCCCTTCCTTCCTCCCTCCTTTTCCTCCTCCCTCCTTTCATTCCTTCTTCCCCCCTTCCTTCCTTCCTCCCTCCTTTCCAACCTTCCTTCTTTCCTTTCCTCCCTGCTGTCCTTCCTTCCTTCTTTCCTCCCTCCCTTCCCTCCCTTCATCCCTCCTTTACTTCCTTCTTCCTTGACTTCAATAGAAGCTGATCATCTACTTTATAATGATTTAGTCCTCCATCACTTTACACTGAAAGCACATTACAGGTCGGTTTGTCTCATAGGTAGACGTACAGGTAGTTTAGTGTCTGCAGATATTGATACAGATGTTTTAGTCCTTTATAGAGAGACATACAGGTAGTTTAGTGTCTGCAGATGTTGATACAGATGTTTTAGTCCTTTATAGAGAGACATACATGTAGTTTAGAGTCTTTACATAAACCTACAGACAGTTTTAAAGCGTGTTGATGGACCTATAGTCAGGATTATGAAGTTATACCTGCAGGTCATTTAGTTTTTAGTTTTTTTGGATTGATCAGGTAGTTTAAACTCTTGTAGACTCCAAGTAAGAGAAGATAAGATAATAAAAGGTGTGTTTATTGATCCACATTGGGTTAGAAAATCAAATTGACACATCAGTACAGTGGAAACAAGGACTCACATAAGGGTGAAAGTGTCCTAAAAACTAGAATCAACAATAAATAAGATGAAAATAGGATTTGTAAATGACTGTGTGGACACACTGTGGATTCATCACTTTACATTGAAAGCACATTTTAAAAGGAGATCTTTTAATAGTCTGTAGCCAGCACAGCTAAAATCTGGACGCTGGCTCTTTTGAATATGCTGATGCTCACTCAGCTGGGTGAACTCCTGACTGCATCTATGTGCAGGTTTTACTTCCTGTTGACAGCAGGCGGAGCAGCATCTGATTCATTTAGAAACACCGAAAACATAGCTTCCTCTAAACCGCAGCTTCCTGTAGAGCACCGCTGACCCGAGCTGAGCCTGTGTGTGTGTGTGTGCGTGTGTGTGTGTGTGTGTGTGTGTGTGTGTGTGTGTGTGTGTGTGTGTGTGTGTGTGTGTGTGTGTGTTTACAGTGAGGTCTCACTCTGACTCGCTTTCCAGAGACCGCAGACAAACAAGTCGGGGCCCTTGCTCTCGGTTCTTCTGTTCTGACTAATTTCACACTCTGCTATTATATTTTACATGTTTTGTGTGTGTGTGTGTGTGTGTGTGTGTGTGTGTGTGTGTGTGTGTGTCTGTGTGTGTGTGCGTGTGTGTGTGTGTGTCTGCAGCTGCATTAGTTTAAACTTTCATATATTTGGTCCCCACCCTCTTTTCAAACTGACATGACCACACGTGTAATCTTTATCAGTGTGTCAATCTTTCATTGTGGCCTTTTATTCTGACATGTTCTGCTTTTCTAGTGTGCATGGGGTTGAACTTAAGTTACTCTTTCAAAAAGTTCAGTGAAAGCCAACAAGAAGGAGAAGAAAATGAAGAAGAAGAAAATGACGACTACTACTGCAGCCGGAGTCGCTCGTAATTACAGAGCGATGGAGAAGTTTGTTGTGGCCTCGATGGCATGAAGGCATCGAGGGGACTCAACCCCAATTGCATGTTGAAGTTTAGAGGGAATATCTTCTTTTATGCAATCTCTCTCTCTCTCTCTACCTCCTACATTCCTCCCTTCCTTCCTCTGTCCTTCCATCCCTCCTTCTCTCTTTCCTTCATTCCTCTCTCTTTCCTCCCTTCATACATCCCCCTTTCTTCCATCCTTATGTCCTTCCTCCCTCCCTCCCTTCTACATTCCTCCCTTCCTTCTTTCCTCTGTCCTTCCCTACTTCCTTTCCTTCCTCCCCTCTTTTCTTCCTCCCTCTTTTCTTCCTCCCTTGACTCAAGGACAACAGGAGGGTTAAAGATCTTCGCTGTCCGCTGCACCCATGAAAAAGATTTACACACCCCCAAAAACAAATCTCTCTCTCTCCCTCCCTCCCTCCCTCCCTCCCTCCCTCCCTCCCTCCCTCCCTCCCTCTCTCCCTCCCTCCCTCCCTCCCTCCCTCTCTCCCTCTCTCCCTCTCTCCCTCTCTCTCTCTCTCTCTCTCTCTCTCTCTCTCTCTCTCTCTCTCTCTCGCTCTCTCTCTCGCTCTCGACTCTCACTCCTGTCATAAGTTCAAATCTTCACTGGAGCTTCAGCCACAGACTCGTAGATCAAACGAGAACCTCTAACAGTTTTACAGCTGTTGAATCCGAGCAGCAGGTGAAGATTTCTGCACCGAGCAGCGAGAAAAGATCACAAGACTTGTTCAAGAAGACGAAAACACTGTCTGAAATCACTCCCTATGCACTAGTGCTCCACATTTATCCTCTGCCATTTGATTTGGGCGTCTTTTTGGTGTTGAAGAGTAAATAAATCCACTTTATTTGGCCCTAAAATATCCATGACATGGTCACTACGTACGTAAGTTATATTATAAGGTAGGAAATATAACTCTTTGGGATTGGGTCAATGTGTGTTTGAGGAAGAGTCGTTTTTGTGTCATTTTTTAGAAAGTGTCTTTACCATTTTACTAATATTTTGACCCTAATATTCATCCTGAAGGTGGCGCTACAGTAAAGGTCCCCAGATGTGTTTCCATTTACCCGATTTTATAATTGTATTTTCAATTCGTGCATTAAGAAAAAAAAGTGGAAATGCAGAAGTATGTGTAAATGGTTAGGGTTAGGGTGGGATGGGATGGGTGGGGTGAAAGATTGAAGTGTAAAAGTTGTCGTATGTTTAACCCTCCTGTTGTTTTCTTCTCATTGATGGTCCAAATTTTGTCCTCCAGGGTCAAAACTGACTCGCTCTGGTTTGACAGTTTATAAGCATAAAGTATAAATTATCACCTAATTCTGTGTTTGAGCTTTGTAGCAAACGTCTATCCAACTTATTACCACAGGTTGAAGAATAGGCCTCATTTAAATGAGATTAAACCTCATTTTTGAGTTAAACAAAAAACAGGAAAATATGAATAATTTTAACTAAATTCACATCAGAGGAAAATGTTTTGCTGGATTATCCCAAGTGGTATATATGTCAAAATTTAGTCATGATACTGTTTTAAAACCATTTCAAATATTTGAATGGTAGCACATAATCACACTCTCGTTGTTCTTGGGTCAAAACTGACCCAGGAAGACGACATGAGGGTTAAAAATAAACATCAGAGATATGTGTAATGGTCCTCCAATTAAAGCATGAAACAAAAAGAAATCAGTCATGTTTTCCATCGTTTGAGTTTTTTGATTGCTGCTTTTCTTTTTTAAATGACATCATCTCGTAACGTCCTCTTCTTCTGTGGTTTAAAGGCAGCGACACCACAACAGTAGCGGATGGAAACGAGCGTTCACAACTTTTCCTTTTGATCATTTTCTGGAAATTTGGTCAAAATTTAGATGAAAACTTGACTCTATCTGAGAAAGAGGATGATTCAATTTCACAGTTA
>NW_026910314.1:0-15000 GCF_963691925.1 Scomber scombrus | reverse complement strand
CTCCTCTTTATCAAACATCAAAGAAATGAGTTTATTTTGGTCATTAAACTGAAATAAACATGTAAATAATTATATATGTTTTCTTAATCTCCCCTAAAATCAGTGACTTACTAAAAATATAAATAAATAAGTAAATAAATAAAATTAATTAACTAATTAATATACATTTACATTAGTCTTTTGAATAGAACAACATATTTATAATAATTGGCTTTATACATAATAATATTAATAATATATATATATATATATACTTTATTTAATAGTCTTTACTATTAATTAATGCAGCAATTAGTTAAAGTAAATCAGTAACAATATTTACAGTATATATTTAAATTGTTACAGTATATTTTAGTTATCTTAAACTCAAAGACAAAGACAGTTTTTACAGGCTGTTAGAGGATTGAAATGTTAAAGGTTAAAAATGTTTAAAATTAGTTTTTGGAGACGATCTTTGTGTGTTTATTAATGTTTTTATCACATTTTACAGCCGCTTGTCTGTTTTAATGAGACTCAATTTTACTATAGTTTCATCTTTAATCTGTGGCTGAAGTTTTAAAACAAACACATACTCATAAACATTAGTTCTTGCTGTTGCTCATGTATAATAATATATAATAATATATAATAATAATAATAATAATAATAATATATCTGTGCTAAAGTGAAGCTTCTTCCTTTCTTTGCAGGATCAGACTCTGTATTCAGTCTGATCTCTGCCAGCTACCATTACTGCTGCCAAACATGCTGAATTATTTATTTATAAGGTCTTATTCTCATTGGCCGGCAGTGAAGGCGGGGGCCACAGCTGCAGCCAATCAGAGGAGGGGGCTCATTAATAATGCAGTTTTATTGTGAAAAGCTTAAAAAAGCAGGAGGACAGAGGAGAATCTGGGCAGGAAACAACTTTACTGTATAAAAGGTCACAAATATGTTTAAAATAGACTCTGTTTATACTTTAATATATTTATATATAACACAATAACAGCTGCAGTTCTTCCACTTTGACCTAATTAATCCAACTATTTAAAGTCCTGATTTAAAAGCTCAGGATATAAAAATAATAATTATAACAATATAAGAAAAGACTCTGATATAAAAGTGAGTGACTGGAGATAAGTTTAGTTGTGATTTTGTGCTACATAAATAAATATATAATTAATAAAGATTGATTGATTTGAGCTTTAAGAAGATGTGTTAATATGCAAGTTTATAATTTAATAGGAATGAATAAAAGAGGACAGGTCAGCCTTAATGTCCGTCTGCAGGCCGCAAAATTAACTTTATTTTTTTGTATTTTATGTATAATACAAATATCAATTCAACTGTGAAATATACATAAAATACATTTATATACTTTCTTTCACTTTAATCTGTGACTATAACTAGTCATCTCTAATATATTACCACTTAACACCAATATTACTGTTGTAAATAATGTAATGTTATTGTTGATCTTCTATTGGCGCTATTCCACTATACAGTTCTAGCACTACTCGACTGGACTCGGTTTGGTACCAGAAACGACCCTTTTCCATTACTAAAGTACCTCCTCAACGTGGGCGGGGTCGTCATAGCACGGCTCCGCGAAACTGCCGTGACTTTGTTTTATACGCGACACAAAACACATAAACAATGGAGGACATTGAGGCAGTGGTGTACTTGCTGCTGTATGAGGCTTTCTGTCTCACACAAAGCAAGAAAATTGAGCCGTATGGCTGTAACTATGGTAACGCTGCTGCCGGTATTTAAAAATGCCGGGTTTGATTCTTGTGTGGGACGGCTCATGACAACTCTTCTGACCAATCAGTGACCGGCAGTCTGTTGACGTCACATTTTAGTATCGGCTCGACTCGCTTGGAACCTCACCAGAGCAGCTACTAAAAAAGTACCAGATAACAGGTACTATCTCTAGTGGAAACACAAAAAGTCGGGTTGAGTCGTGCTGGAACTGTGTAGTGGAAAAGCGCCATATGTTTTACTGTCCACTTGCTGCTCTAATAATGCAGATTTCCTCATTGTGGGACAAATAAAGGAATATTTATCTTATTGTTTTATCCAGCAGTTAAATGAGGAGTAAATGTTTGAGTTTTATCAGCCGCTCGATAGATTATCATTGTGTGTTTTTAAGCTGTTGAATGAAGCAAATCAACCAATTAGCTGCAGCTTGTCAGTCTGTGCTGCAGCATCCGTCTTTTGTTATTTTCTCTCTCTGTTTTTATACATTTCTTTCATGCCGCTGCTCCTTCTTCACTTTCATCCCTCCACTTCACTCGTTCCTGTTTGTCCTGAAAGCCTCTCGTCTCCGTGGCAGCAGCAGCAGCATCTTCCTCTCTCTCTCTCTCTCTCTCTCTCTCTCTCTCTCTCTCTCTCTCTCTCTCTCCTCTTTCTTTCTTTCTTTCTCTCTCTCATTGCGTCTCTCGCCCGCTGTCGCTGATGTGTCCTGATATGAACGCTGAATCCGCAGAGAGGCTTTTAAAGTTTAAAGTTTTTTAGTCATCCCTGCAGACGAGGAGGAGACGATGTCATTAAATGTAACAGCGAGACTCGCTGAGATC
This sequence comes from Scomber scombrus, assembly GCF_963691925.1. NCBI lineage: Eukaryota > Metazoa > Chordata > Actinopteri > Scombriformes > Scombridae > Scomber > Scomber scombrus. The sequence continues at coordinate 12,442 of NW_026910314.1, read as the reverse complement.
ACAGACACAGCTGAGGATGATGTAACGTGTGCAGAGCTGCAACTAACAATTAATATAAGAGTCTAAGACAGTTTAAAACCTAGAGATGTTAAATTAACTGTAATATAAAGCTTATTTGGAATAAATTGACTTTGTTTTGAGTCATTAAGAAAAATCCAAATTCTCTAATTACAGCTTTTAAAAGAAGATTATTTCTTCAATTAGTCTTTAAAATGTTTAAAAAATCGATGTCACAAGTTTCCAGAGTCAAAGGTGACGTCTTCAAATATCATGTTTTATATAAGCAACAGTTTAAAACCTTAAAGATATTAAATTAACTGTAATATAAAGCTTATTGGGAATAAATTGACAACTGGTTTTCTTGTTTTGAGTCATTTAAAAGAACTACAGCTTCAATTTTCTTCTATGATAGTAAACGAAACATCTTTGGAGTTGTTGTTTCGGGACATTTTTCACCTTTTCCTAAAATTTCAAAAACCGAACAATCAATTGAATAATCGAGTAAATAATCAACAGATGAATTAATAATGAAAATACTCAGTAGTACGACGATGAGATGTGACGAAGAGAAGCAGTAAAGCTTCACATTTAACAGACTTTAAAGCAGCAGATATTGTATGTAGGAGCCATATATTTGATTTCAATGAGTGGTAGTGCTCCTCCCAAGCACTAGGGGGAGCACGGTAAGAGGCCGGCTGGGCACAGTTAAAGGAGGTTGCCAATCAAGCCAGGTGTGTGCTATGCATAGACTGTATATATAAAATGGACGTAACATCCGTGACGTCACCCATTGGTTTGTGGACTGCTGCTTGGAAGCCAATAGTTTCGGATCTGAGCAGCGCCATCTTCAAAATTTCAGGTGCATGCCGGGTAAAAAAAAAAACAGGGATTCTACTTATATGGGCATCAGGAGGAGCATGAGGCGCCCTCCTGAACCTGTGAACCAACCAACCTGTCAATCACGACGTAGCCACGCCCTAATGCATACCCTGCTTTATCGTCACATATAAAATCAGGGAGGCCAAAATGTCCCAAATGAACATCATACTGCATTGAAGAAGGCTTTAAACTAGCGATTGAGACCATAAACACATTTTGAAAACGTTTACTGAGGTTAGAAATCAAGTGAGAAGTTGGTGAATTCTCCGTTGACTTGTATAGAGGCGGAAGTCCTTTTGACACCAAAACGGTCGCCCACTGGTGGCCTTTTGATAGAATGCAGTTTTAAATTACTTCCGCGTTGGCCTCATTTCAGAGCGATTAAATCATTTCAGGATTTTTGCGCCTACGTTTTTTTCCGTCTTGACTCGTGTTTGAGAAACGAGCGTGTTTGTTCTCATCGGAGCTGATTGAGTTTGTAAACTTTGTGGGTGTGAGCTCGGCTTTGATAGTGTGTCGATACAATCAGTGATTATGCATTAAAGTAAACAGTTTGACCTGTAAGCATGACTAAAAATGAAAAACAAGAAACGAAAGAGAAAATATTACATTATCTGTCAGGCTCAGAGAGATATAATGGGTATAATGTGTTTCCATTTTCAGCAGAGAATAAATAATAAATAATAAATAATAATAACATGAAGGACGAGGAGAGTTTACAGTAAGTTACAGGTTCAGGTGTCGTGTGTTGTTTTGGTCTCAGTCCAGCAGAGATGAAAATACACAGCGGCTATTTTAAGGCCACATGTCGACCGACAGTCATTGAATTTCAAAACAAGACTAATATATAATCTATAATCTATGTAAATATAATCTAAATAATCAATAGACACATTAACAACCATCTGCAGGATTATCACATCAAAACCAGTTTTCCTTTTATAATTAAAAGTGTGAGACAGCTTTGTATATTATTGTTAAGTTTATCGCTTATGGAGCAAAAAATGTTAAGTTTGATTCATTTTAAAAGCCCAGTTTGATCTCAAGTGGGTCGGACCAGTAAAACCATTATACAATAACCTATAAATACTAAATATATTATAACTTTACTATAATAAACTATTTACTGTGAAAAATGAGATCAATTTCAACAATATTATATTATTATTATGTTTCTTTTCCACATTATTTTGCACAGAAGCTGCTGATTTGCATAATTTTCAATGTATGAAGGTTTTAAATAAATGACCACAGCATGTATTATTATTATATATTAATTATTATTAATAATGTAGGTGTGTATTGTCTTTTCAGAGGATTGCATTAATGCTCAGAGTCAAGCAGAACAATTTAAATCACTTTTATGCAATTTTCATACTTTGCAAACTTGTCCAATGGGCCACGTTTTACCATTTTTTGGGCCTATTCTGGCTTGCAGGCCTTATGTTTGACACCCCTGATCTACACAACAGCCATAATGAGTCAAACAATATGTTAAATAAGGAAAAAGATAAGAGTTAAAGTGTATAAATGTTATCTAGACTCTCAAGGTCTCTCCCTCCCGCCCCTCCCATACGTTCAGTAGTTGTATAAATAGTCGTGTTTGTTTCTTGCTGGACAGTAAAAACGTTTCCTCTCAGGACAGAAGGCCGACTGATATATAAACGATCGAGTTGAACCTAAAACACAGACGCAACAGCTCAGATATCCTGTTGGAAATGATTATCAAGGTCAGAGCTTTTATCACTGTGTCAGTTATTCAGTGAATGTAACTCCCATCAGCAGCCCGAGCCAAACGGGTCACAGAGACCTTTCAGCTGTGAGAGCTCCACCTCCGCTGGCTGCAGGCACACACACACACACACACACACTCACACACACACACACACACACACACACACACTCACACACACACACACACACACACACACACACACACACACACACACACACACACACACACACAAACAGGCAGAGAAACACACACAGGCACACACACACACACACACACACACACACACACACACACACACAGGCAGAGAAACACACACACACACACACACACACACACACACACACACACAGAAAAACACATACACATACACACACACACACACACACAGGCAGAGAAACACACACACACACATACACACAAACACACACACACACATACACATACACACACACACAGGAATACACACAAACACACAGGCACACACACACACACACATACACACACACATAGGCGCACACACACACACACACACACACACACACACACACACACACACACACACACACACACACACACAGGAATACACACACACACACACACAGGAATACACACACACACACACACACACACAGAGAAATACAAACACACATACACCTACACACAGGAATACACACACACACACACACACACACACACACACAGGAATACACACACACACACACACACAGGCACACACACACACACACACACACACACACACACACACACACACACACACACACACACACACACACACACACACACACACACACAGGAGGGAGGAGCATTGGCTGGTGTTTCTGTTTTTTCTACTCCAGCTCTCTAGCGTTAGTATTTTGCAATCTTTTCTTTTTAGTTGAAGACATTTTTGTTTCAGTGGAGCTGTGTGTGTGTGTGTGTGTGTGTGTGTGTGTGTGTGTGTGTGTGTGCGTGTGTGTGTGTTTCTGCATGTGTGGAATTGAAGGATAAAGGAGAGAAAACTGCAGAAAAACACACAATCATATCAGACTAAATATCGCATATCGAAACCGGAATTTCAGGAATCTCATTTCACTGCTCACGAAAACATGAAAGTCATTTGAATTATCTCTCGATCAAATATCTCTCGTGCACATTTGCATCTATATTCGGAGGCTCTACTGAAAGATATTTGCATGATTTACACTTAAAAACTCTTTATTTATCTTATACTGGCTCCTTTATGCAGCCCCTCAGTTCAGCCTCCAAAAGATCTGACGTCATCACAGGGGGAATAAAGGTAATTTAGCAAATGTTTAGACTTCAGTCCTGAATTTTGACTTCCCAAACCTCAAGTTTTGGACCTTAGACTCCATATTTAACAGACATCTGACATTATAATGGAATAAAAATGACAGGAAATTGTGTAAAAGAATGATTTGCACCCTCTTAAAAAAGCCAGTTTCTTCTTTATTTTGAATTACGTCTCAGTAAAGTATTAAAGTGAACATATCGTGCATATTTCTAGCTCTGTATTTATATTCTGCGGCTCTACTGGAATATCTTTGCATGATTTTAAAGTTTAAAACTTCCTTGTTTATCTTATACAGGTCCCCTTTATGCAGCCAAGGTTGAATAAGATCTGAAATACGTGAGTGGATGATATGAACAACCTACGAAAAGCCCCTTAGCAACGACCTTAGCAACCAAGGCTACAGAGCTGACGGCTGTTTGTGCGCATGTGCAAAACTATCTGATGTAATGTGTAATTGTGCAAATGTTGAATGCTGAAGCCCTGAATTTTGACTTGCAGGCAGCAGTTAATAAACACATAATAACCAAGTTTTGGGAACTTAAACCTCATGATTAATTTAGACAGTATAAAACGGTATAAAAACAAACCTCTTAACCCTCACACACTGTTCATATTCTGCTATTTCACAATATCCTCTAATAATTAGTCTCTATGCATAATATCTGAACCACAAATCATTCATGTATAATCTCATCAGTCATTAATAAACAGGTGATTAATCCTTAATGAAGCTTTCAGAGAGCAGAGAGAGTTGTTTATTCAGTTTTTATAATCACACATTATATTTTACATATCACAGGAGAACATAAAGATTTCACTTAATTATTATAAATGTGAATAAACAGTATTAATATAACTCAAACACTCAACAAAAATGTGTATCAGCTGCACAAAAAGGTTTTAAAGAGTATAAACTGGGTTAAATTAGACGCTGAAACATGTATGTAAGGGTTAAAAAAAAAAGAAGCCAGTTTGAGTTTATTATTCTGTAATCCAGACAGTTTTATTTCCTCCTTCTTCTTCTTCTTCTCTTTTTCTCTCTGTGTGGTTTGTTGGAATAGTTCAGAGCGGTAACTTTATGTGTGTAAATGTGGCTTGTTGGTTTTGAGTGCGGTCGATATAAACACATAACTGACTCCAGTAGGAGCAGATTCAGAGAGTTTCATGTAGCAGCTTGTTAGTGTCTGAATGCTGCTGAACATAAACTCTGTTCTCTGATTCCCTGAATGTGTGATTCTGTTTATCTCCGCTGGTTGTTTGATACATATTTATATTTATTTATATTTATTTTCTTCAAGGAGCATTTAAACCTCGACTTTCTTTCACTCCTGCTTTCTAATATGTGCACTCCTTCGTTCTCTCTCTTTCTTAATCCAGCTCCCTCCTCTCCCTGCTGTAAACCCTTTCTTAATTCTCTCTCGCCCTCTCTCTCTTTCTCTCTCTCTCTACCTCTCTCTCTCTCTCCCTCTCTCTCTCTCTCTCTTTCGCTCTCTCTTTCGCTCTCTCTCTTTTTCGCTCTCTCTTTTGCTCTCTCTTTCGCTCTTTCGCTCTCTGTCTCTCCCTCTTTCGCTTTCTCTCCCTCTTTTTCTCTCTCTCTCTTTCACTCTCTCTCTCTTTCTCTCCCTCTGTCCCTCTCTCTCTTTTGCTCTCTCTTTCTCTCTCCCTCTCCCTCTCCCTCTCTCTCTTTCTCTCTCTCTCTCTCTCTCTCTCTCTCTCTCTCTCTCTCTCTCTCTCTCTCTCTCTGTCTCTCTCTCTCTATAGCGCCAAATCACATCAAAAGTCATCTCAAGGCATTTTCACATACAGCAGGTCTAGACTGAACTCTTTAAATTGATTTAAAGAGATTCAACATTCCTCCATGAGCAACACTTGGTGACAACAGGAAGGAAAAACTCCCTTTTAATGGGAAGAAACCTCAAGAAGAACCGGACTTTAAGTAGTCGACCATCTGCTCTGACCGGTCAGAGAGAGAGAGAGAGACCCGCCAAAAAAAAATATTGTAGATGATGTTGAAACGTCTCCAGTAAGAACTTGAGTAAGACTCTGATTGGAAATGAATGTGGGTCAGTTTTTGCAAAGTTCAGATGACTGTAAACGACCGATATTGCACTGTGATTGATGTTGATCAGCGTTGCGTCATTTTCTTTTTTAAGTACACAAATGAAACTAACAGGAAGTGAGTTCATTGATTTCCTTCATGTCAAGCATGCAATGTGTAATGTGTTGATTGTGGTTGAATGCATCAGTGACTCTGCAGCTCCTCTCGCCTTCACAGAGCTTTTACAGTTGAGTTTAAGCCATAGACTGTATATAAAATGGACGTAACATCTGTGACGTCACCCATTGGTTTGTGGACTGCTGCTCGGAAGCGAATTCGGTTTCGGTTCTGAGCAGCGCAATCTTGAACATTTCCGGTGCATGCTGGGTAAAATAAAAACACGGATTCTACTTATATGGGCATCAGGAGGAGCATGAGGCGCCCTCCTGAACCTGTGAACCAATCAACCTGTCAATCACGACGTAGCCACGCCCTAATGCATATCATTAGGCCAAAATTTCACAAATGAACATCATACTGCATTGAAGAAGGCTTTAAACTAGCGATTGAGACCATAAACACATTTTGAAAACGTTTACTGAGGTTAGAAATCAAGTGAGAAGTTGGTGAATTCTCCATTGACTTGTATAGAGACGGAAGTCCTTTTGACACCAAAACGGTCGCCCCCTGGTGGCCTTTTGATAGAATGCAGTTTTAAGTTACTTCCGCGTTGGCATCATTTCAGAGGACCAGAACTCCCCGCCTGGTTTAAGCTCATTGTTTAGATTTCCGGCTGCAACTTTACTGTTTTGGTTCACTCTCAGCGCTCTCATAGCGTCGTTTCCGCTGTACTCTACCTGCTCAGTTAGCTGTAGACTAGCTGGTGAACATAGAGGAGCATTTAGCAGCTTAAAGATGAGAGAATATTGGATTTATATAATAAGCAAGAGGACAGAAATATGACTCCAAATGAATAATAATGTAGATCAGTATGACTAATATATGAACTAATAATGGAAAAACTAAAATATTAAACTATAATATTCATATTTACTCTCATTACTATGAATAAAACTTTAGAAAATAAGTTTATTGTCACATGCATGGTAAAAAAACTACAACAATTCTGTCATATTTACACAGACATGTTTATTAATATGCACCTGATGTCCCTGACAAATAAAACTAATAGAATAAAATAAAATAAAAGTAAGAGTAGATTGATTCATTGATTATTTAAATAGCTGAAGATTCTTTTTTTTGTCAATCTATTGAGCTGTTTCGGCTCTAAATCACAAATTAGTTTTAACTTAATCTTCTAAAAACTGTTGATCTGTGGAGCAAAACTGGGGCCTCCTCCTTTTCTTCCTCTTCTTCCTCCTCTTCTTCCTCTTTCTCTCCCCCCCTCTTCTCTCTTTCTCTCTCTCTCTTCTCTTTCTCTCTCTCTCTCTTTTTCGCTCTCTCTGTCTTTCTTTCTCTTTCGCTCTCTCTCGTTCTCTCTCTCTCTCTCTCTCTCTTTCTCTTTCGCTCTCTTTCTCTCCCTCTCTCTTTCTCTCCCCCTCTTTTTCTCTCGTTCTCTCCCTCTCTTCTCTCTCTCTCTCTCTCTCTCTCTCTCTCTCTCTCTCTCTCTCTCTCTCTCTCTTTCTCTCTCTCTCTCTCTCTCTATAGCGCCAAATCACAACAAAAGTTATCTCAAGGCATTTTCACATACAGCAGGTCTAGACTGAACCTCCTCCTCTTCTTCCTCTTCTTCCTCTTCCTCCTCTTCCTCCTCTTCCTCCTCTTCCTCCTCTTCCTCCTCCTCTCGTCCCGAACTGTCATCCGTGTTCTTCAGTCTGGATACTTTGATGCGGAGAGACGCTCACTTAAGACCACGACTGTATTTAATGATGCAGATAGGCGACGCTGTCACAATTCATCAGCGTCTCTGTCTGCGCTCGAGACGTTTACACGTAATGTAACTGTGTGTGTGTGTGTGTGTGTGTGTGTGTGTGTGTGTGTGTGTGTGTGTGTGTGTGTGTGTGTGTGTGTGTGTGTGTGTGTGTGTGTGTGTGTGTGTGTGTGTGTGTGTGTGTGTGTGTGTGTGTGTGTGTGTGTGTGTCCTCCAAACAAAGGTTTTGCAAGCAGCACACAGTTCCTCTAAACGATCCTCTTGTGCAAAAAGGGAAAAAGTTAAGAAGAAGAATCGTATTTCACAACCGGGTTAAAGTTTTAAACAGTCAAAGAGCAAAAAGAGGAGTGTGTAAAATGTCGGTGTGTGTGTTTAGAAACCTGTGTGGTGAAAGTGTGTGAAGCCTTTCTGGGAACCGGGTTGTCCTGCTTGATGAATCAAAGGGAAATGGGTTTGACTAACGCCCAAATTTCACACCTCCCACCCGCCACTGTCTGTTGAGTTGAGCCACACTGAATCTATCTGAAGAACCGTTTCAGCCGCTTTTTAAACAACCACCTCAATTTTTAAAATCGTAATTGAACTTTTTATGTGTTTTTTTCAAGTTTTAACAAGCAAATAAACACTTATTAACACTATTAACAACATAAACACACTCCTATAAAGTCTTTAAATTTAGTTTTTGGATAATAAAAGTCTTCGTGTCGTCCTCCCGGGTCAAATTGACTCTGTCTGTTTTGACTGTTCCTTCTTTCCTCCCTTCATCCCCCTTTCTTCCTTCCTTCTGTCTTTCCTTCCTCCCTCCCTCCTTTCCTTCCCTCCTTCCTTCCTTCCTTCATTCCTCCCTTCCTTCCTTCCTTCCTTCCTTCCTTCTTCCTCCCTTCCATCCTTCCTTCCTTTCCTTCCTCCCTTCCTTCTTTCCTCTGTCCTTCTTTCCTTCCTTCCTCCCTTCCTCTTTTCCTTTCTCCCTCCCTCCCTCCTTCCTTCTTTCCCTCCTTCTTTCCCTCCATCCTTCCTCCCTTTCCTTCCTTTCCTTCCTTTCCTTCCTTTCCTTCCTTTCCTTCCTTCTTCCTCCCTTCCTTCCTCCTTTCCTTCCTTCATTCCTCCCTTCCTTCCTTCTTCCTCCCTTCCATCCTTCCTTCATCCCTCCTTTCCTTCCTTCTTCCTTCCTTCTTTCCTCCCTTCATTCCTTCTTCCTCCCTTCCATCCTTCCTTCCTTCCTCCCTTCCATCCTTCCTTCCTCCCTTCCTTCCTTCCTTCCTTCTTCCTCCATTCCTTCCTTCTTCCTCCCTTCCATCTTTTCCTTCCTCCCTTCTTCCTCGCTTCCATCCTTCCTTCATCCCTCCCTTCCTTCCTTCTTCCTCCCTTCCATCCTTCCTTCTTCCTTCCTTCTTTCCTCCCTTCATTCCTTTTTCCTCCCTTCCATCCTTCCTTCTTCAGTGGTTGGATTTTGGGTTAATGATCAAAACCAGATATTAAAATATGATGTTTGTTCATGAAGTTTTAAACATATTGTTCTTGTTTTCTTCCAGGGAAGGAAATGAACCTGGTGATGAGATGACGGTGACGTACAGAGAGCTGCTGCAGAGAGTCTGTCAGTTTGCCAACGTGCTGAAGTCACAAGGTTCGTTAAAACTACCTGAAACGCACCAAGAAACTAATCTTATTTATCTTTGTGAGGAAGGAAGGAAGGAAAGAAGGACAGAGGAAAGAGGAAAGGAAGGAAAGAAGGAGGGAAGGAAACGAGGGAGGGAGGAAGGAAGGACAGAAGGAAGGAAGAAAGGGGGATGAAGGGAGGAAAGAAGGACAGAGGAAAGAAGGAAGGTTGGGGGAGGAAAGAACGAGAGAATGAAGGAAGGAAGGAAGGATAGAGGAAAGAAGGAAGGAAGGAAAGGAAAGGAGGAAGGACAGAAGGAAGGAAGAAAGGGGGATGAAGGGAGGAAAGAAGGACAGAGGAAAGAAGGAAGGTTGGGGGGAGGAAAGAACGAGAGAAGGAAGGAAGGAAGGAAAGGAAAGAAGGAAGGGAGGAAGGAAAGGAAGGAAGGAGGGAAGGAAGAACAGAAGGAAGGAAGAAAGGGGGATGAAGGGAGGAAAGAAGGATAGACGAAAGAAGGAAGGTTGGGGGGAGGAAAGAACGAGAGAAGGAAGGAGGGAGGGAGGAAGGAAGGAAAGGAAGAAAGGAAAGGAGGAAGGACAGAAGGAAGGAAGAAAGGGGGATGAAGGGAGGAAAGAACGAGAGAAGGAAGGAAGGATGAAGGGAGGAAGGAAGGAAGGAAAGGAAAGGAAAGAAGGAAGGGAGGAAGGAAAGGAAGGAAGGAGGGAAGGAAGAACAGAAGGAAGGAAGAAAGGGGGATGAAGGGAGGAAAGAAGGATAGAGGAAAGAAGGAAGGTTGGGGGGAGGAAAGAACGAGAGAAGGAAGGAGGGAGGAAGGAAGGAAGGAAGGAAGGAAGGAGGGATGAAGGGTGGATAGAGAGAGGAAGGAAAGAAAGAGAGAAGGAAGGTAAAATCACCAAAACAAATGACATCAAAGCATCAATGTGACAAATATCATGATTAAAAACATGAATGAAGAAGCTTTATTTAGGTAATCTCCAGTAACTGTCTTTTAATTGAATTTTATTATATTTATTTATTAATCTGCCTTTTATTTTATATATTATATTTTAGTATTCAAATAAAATAAAAGATGATAAAATATAATTAATAAATAATACAATAAAGTCACTATAAAATAAAGTGAGTACAACTGGAAATGTGAGGTGGGGTATATTAAAAGAAAAATAAAGATAATAAGAAAAGAAAATAATAAAATAATAATAAGTGACGAAGAGAAATACAATCAGGAAATAAAATAGGATGATTAATAATAGTTATATATGATAATAATAGATAATAAAAGTAGTGAAACGGGCTAAAATATCAAATAAAAGACAGATTAATAAATACAATTAAAGTTCAATTCAAAGCGGATTAAAACAGTATAATTATACTTTTATATTATTAAAGCTTCCTTCCTTCCTCCCTCCCTCCTTCTCTCTTTCCTCCATCTCCCTTTTCTTCCCTCCTTCCTTCCTCCCTTCCTTCTTTCCTCCCCCCCTACATTCCTCCCTTCCTTCTTTCCTTCCTTCCTCTTTTCCTTTCCCCCTCCCTCCCTCCTTCCTTCCTTCCTTATTTCCTCCGTCCATCCTTCCTCCCTTCCTTCTTTCTTTTCATCTTCTTTCTTTTCATCCCTTCCTTCCTCCTTCTTCCCTCCTTCCTTCCTTCCTCCCTCCACACCCTTTCCTTCCTTCTTCCTCCCTTCCTCTTTTCCTTTCTCCCTCCCTCCCTCCTTCCTCCCTTCCTTTTTTCCTCCCTCCCTTCCTTCCTTCGTCCTTCTTCCTTCCTCCCTCTTTTCTTCCCTCCCTTCCTTCCTTCATCCCTCCTTTCCTTCCTTCTTCCTCCCTCCCTCCTTCTCTCTTTCCTCCATCCCCCTTTTCTTCCCTCCTTCCTTCCTCCCTTCCTTCTTTCCTCCCCCCTACATTCCTCCCTTCCTTCCTTCCCTCTTTTCCTTTCCCCCTCCCTCCCTCCTTCCTTCCTTCCTTATTTCCCCCGTCCATCCTTCCTCCCTTCCTTCTTTCTTTTCATCCCTTCCTTCCTCCTTCTTCCCTCCTTCCTTCTTCCTCCCTCCACCCTTTCCTTCCTTCTTCCTCCTTACTCTTTTCCTTTCTCCCTCCCTCCCTCCCTCCATCCTACCTTCCTCCCTTCCTTTTTTCCTCCCTCCCTTCCTTCCTTCCTTCCTCCCTCCCTCCCTCCCTCCTTCCTCCCTCCCTCCTTTCCTTCCTTCTTCCTCCCTTCCTTCCTGTCTTTGTCTTTGTCTCCGTCCTCGTCTGCAGGAGTGAAGAAGGGCGACCGCGTGTCCATCTACATGCCGATGGTGGTGGAGCTGGTGGTCGCCATGTTGGCCTGCGTCCCGCATCGGAGCCGTTCACTCCATCGTGGTGAGTTAAAAACACACAAAGGTTGCTCCGTACGTCATTATGAATGAAGAATAACAAATAGAGATGGAGATTAAAACGTCTCCGTCTGATGTCTAAAGACTCAACTCGCTGGTGTTTCCAGTTTGCAGGTTTCTCTGCTGAGTCTCTGTGTGAGCGGATCCTGGACTCTCAGTGTTCGCTGCTCATCACAGCAGGTGAGTTTATTAATACACAGCCTCATTTATTGTTATTTATTACAGGATAAGAGAACCTTATGATTACTATATCTCTTTAATATTATCAATAAAAACCAACAGCAGGAGGAGTCGTATCAGTTTACTGGGTGACACATTCCTTCACTGAGATTCTTTCACTGAGAGAAGTTTGAATAATTTCTGTAATTTGATGACAGTTAAACTTTAAGCTCCATTTAAACCTGTGTAAATATTATTGGAAACTTAATTTGTTATAAATGTTGAGTTAAATGACAGCATAATATTTAAAATAATATACAATAATATTGTAAGTTGAGGTAGATTTCAAGATTCAAGAGGCTTTATTTTTACATTTGCATTGGATTCGTGTACAACTCAATTAAAAAGAGTCAGAGAGAAATTACAATTTTGGCGT
>NW_026910313.1:0-16084 GCF_963691925.1 Scomber scombrus | reverse complement strand
AACCACGTTGTTGTTGTTTTTTGGGAGCTTTTGATTTATTCCACACAAGTTTAAATACATGAAGACGTACATAAAATAACACCTGCCTCATTTTACAGTCTACTCAAATCTACACCACATCACACACTCACACACATACAGCACCAGCTTTCATGTCAAGTCTTAACAATTTTACACAGATACAAACACAAAGACGTGATGAAGAAATGATGAAGACGTGATGAAGACATGATGAAGACATGATGAAGATATGACGAAGACATGACGAAGACGTGACGAAGATATGACGAAGATATGACAAAGACGTGACGAAGACGAGACGAAGACGTGGCGAAGACGTGGCGAAGATATGACGAAGACTTGACAAAGACATGATGAAGATATGACGAAGACCTGACAAAGACATGATGAAGATATGACGAAGACTTGACAAAGACATGATGAAGATATGACGAAGATCTGACGAAGATATGACGAAGACGTGACGAAGACGAGACGAAGACGTGGCGAAGACATGACGAAGACATGACGAAGACCTGACGAAGACATGACGAAGATCTGACGAAGACGTGACGAAGACGTGATTTTCAAAATCAGACTCATTCTTTATTGCCCTCAGGGGGAAATTTGTTGTCATATATTCGTCCTCATAACATTCAGAAGGTCAACAAACATCATCAACAAAAAAACTGTTAAACATTTAACAGGATACAAAACAAAAACAAAACCAAAACAGACTTTCTAGACAAGACTTAAACACGAATTGCACAAACAGCTTGACAGATACTGCCACCTACTGGATGTTTTATTTAGAATAGTTATGGCGGATGGAATGAAACTTTTTACCAAAGCGGGTCTTCCTGTATGTTGTTTGTCTGTATATGATGCCAGAAGAGAGGAATGAATCATGGAGGTAGAGGGTGACAGCAGTCGTTTGCTATGGACTGTGCTTTGTGTTTGATGCAGGTAGCAACAAGTGTGGAGACAATGGTGGGTGAGACGGGGGGGAGGCCTATGTTCTGGAGCATGTAGTGGTGATTTTTATTATCTTATTTCTGTTTTTTGCAAGGGAGCATGGTGAAATTAGCAGAGGGCACAATACAGAAGGATGGATTCAATGATACTGCGGTACAGGAGAAGCAAGAGGTGGGGGGGTTTGACAGAGAGAGTCCTGACTGTGCAGATGACATGAAATCTCTGTTGACAGCGTTTGTGGATATCTGTGGTGTGTGATCAGAAGTCAGTTTATTCTCAATTGTGATGCCAAGGTATTTGAAATTGTCCACCATCTCCACTGGTTGGTTGCTGATGTATATGTGGTCCGCTGGGGTAGTCTTCTTTTTGTGGGTGTCGGATATATGTTCTTTTGTTTTTGTGGCATTCAGGAGGAGGTAGTTGGTGGTCTGTTGGTAGGCTGTGACTGAGTTATTGTCTCATAGCAGTGCTAATATAGCTGTGATATGATGAAGACGTGATGAGGACGTGATGAAGACACGATGAAGACATGATGAAGATGTACTTTGGTTTTTTTCCTGTAGAAGTTTCGTCTCACACACAGAAACATGTGATGAGTCGTAGTTTGCACAGAGCTGCAGCAGCGGTTGTTCCCACGTGCCCTGAACACAGCGGCTGGTATCAGTGGAAGCAGGATGTTTGCCCTACCCCCCCCCCCCCCTTCTCCCACGGGTGCTGTGATGATGTCAGCAGCCGGTTTGTGTCGATGATCTCAGTCGTCAGGATTTCTTCGTCTCCTCGCTGCGTCACACGCCTCAAATAGACCCAAGCATGGTGGCTGCGCTCACTGAACACACACACACACACACACACACGCACACACACAAGCACACACACACACACACACACACCACACACACACACACACAGCTACTAACCCCTCCTCAACAAGAGGCAAAGAAAGTTTTAAAAAAGTTAAATAAATAAATAAGCTTTACAAAAAGAGTAACAAAATTTAAAACAGGGTAAAAAAAAGTTTAAAAAATACTATAAAGAGTAAAAAAAGACTAGAAAAAGTTTGTAAAAATACAGTAGCTCAAGAATAAAAAATAAAGTAAAATAATATAGAGTAAATAAAGAGTAAAAAATAGATTAAAAGAGTAAAAGAAATCAATAAAAAGTTAAAAAATAGAGTAAATAAAAAGTAAAAATCGAGTAAAATAATTGATTAAATAAAATGAAGGTATTTCTCAAATATGAACATCTGCAGAATAGCTGCAGCTCTAAATCACTTATTTAATTTGATTAAATCAGAAAATGCCCAAAACTTCATGGCTGCAGCTTCTTCAAAGTTGAGAATTTGAAGCTTTTAACAAACTCTGGAAAAGTTGTGAAATCGTCCTTTATTGATAAAGATGATTTTATTTTTGTGATGTTGAATCTGAATATTGATATTTCCATTAATCAATTAGTTATTTTACCTTTTTTATACTCTTTTTAACTCTTCTCTTTTCACTGTTTTATAGTCTTTTCTTACTCTCTTTAACTCTTTTTTTTACTCAGTTTTGTCTCTAAAATATGTTGAAAATGTGGAAAAATATCATTAAATTTAATTTCAAGTGGATTAAATTCAGATTCAGCTTTTAATAAAGGGTTAGGGTTTGTCTGGGTTTGGTCAAACTGAAGATGATCAGTGTGTGAGGTTTGAACTCTGCTGTAGATTTAATCCGCATGTGTGTCGTGTGTGTGTGTGTGTTGTGTGTGTGTGTGTGTGTGTGTGTGTGGGCTTATTGAAAGCGAACACACACACACACACACACAGAGAGAAAGGCTGCGGTATATAAGCCTATTAAAGCTGACTGCAGACTCAGGATTGATCTTTTCTCCCACTGAGAGAACATCTGTCATCACTTCATCCTCACACGTCTAAAACCTTACGGCACTAACCGGCATGTTTAATTCAAACTCAACCAATTAACCAATTACACATTCTGATTATATTTAAATAAAAATAAGCCTCACTTCCTATTTTCCAGCTTCTAAAATAAAACATTTCTTTAGTTTTCTGATAAATTAATAAATGAATAATCGAGCGATGTGAAGACTTTAACTTTAAACCGAGACTGTAACGAGCATTTCTGTCATGTGACTAATCAGTAACAGAAATAACTATTTAATACAGCTGTGAAGTAACAATAACATAATTAAATAGAGTTAATAAAATAGAATGAATAAAGAGTAAAGAATAGTTTAAAACAGGAAAAAGTAGATAAATAAAGAGTATAAATAGAGTAAAAATAGAGTAAATAAAGAGTATAAATAGAGTAAAAGTAGAGTAAATAAAGAGTATAAATAGAGTAAATAAAGAGTATAAATAGAGTAAATAAAGAGTATAAATAGAGTAAAAGTAGAGTAAATAAAGAGTATAAATAGAGTAAATAAAGAGTATAAATAGAGTAAATAAAGAGTATAAATAGAGTAAATAAAGAGTATAAATAGAGTAAATAAAGAGTATAAATAGAGTAAAAGTAGAGTAAATAAAGAGTATAAATAGAGTAAATAAAGAGTATAAATAGAGTAAAAGTAGAGTAAATAAAGAGTATAAATAGAGTAAAAATAGAGTAAATAAAGAGTAAAAAAAATAAGTAAATAAAGAATCAAAAAGAGTATAACATAAATTTAAAAACAGGTAAAAAGTAGAGTAAATAATTGATTGATTGATGATCGGTTCTCCTCTGACAGTGAAGTTCAGACAGTTTATATGAACAGGTTGAAAACAGTTTGAGAGGACAATGGGTGTGTGTGTGGGGGGTGGGGGGCGGGGGGGTATCGGGGGGGGGGTAGAGGAGGAAATGGAAAGTTCCTCACAGACTGGCTGTTATTGGGGGGGGGGGGGGGGGGGGGGGGGGGGGTGGGGGGGGGGGGGCAGGATTTCCTCCCTGAAACAAAACAACTGCTGTCTATTTAAGACACCTGAGCGTTGGGGGGGGGTGGGGGTCATGGTCAAATCAATGAACAACCGATCAGCTGACGGATCAATAGTCTCAGTGAGACGATATAAAAGCTCCAGAAGCTGAATGGACCTTGATCAGCTGACTGACCTTTGACCTCCGTCC
Organism: Scomber scombrus; assembly: GCF_963691925.1. Classification (NCBI taxonomy): domain Eukaryota; kingdom Metazoa; phylum Chordata; class Actinopteri; order Scombriformes; family Scombridae; genus Scomber; species Scomber scombrus. The sequence goes on along the minus strand of NW_026910313.1, from coordinate 12,014 downwards.
TTTGATCTGAGGAGTCTCACGCTGACATCACAGAGAGCCGACGCTCCGCTTCCTGTCTCTGCTCCGTCCTCTACATCAGCAGGATCCCTCGGGTGCTGCCCCTCCCTCGGATTTATCACTGCACACTATTTATAGATGCTGCCCCCCCTTTAACCCCCCCCCCCCCCCTAAACCCCCCTCAACCCCCCCAAATAGTTTCCTGCAGGATGGAGGACGAAGAAGAAGAAGAGGAAGAGAATAAGAGGAAGTGGACAAAGTGGCCGTCTAATGAAGCAACGAGGACACCACCCCCCCCCCCCCCCCCCACAAACACACATACATATACACACACACACACACACACACACACACACACACACACACACACACACAGAGAGAGTTGTGTTATTCTTATGTTCTTGTATGTTTACTGAGGATTTCTCATGTTCATCAACAACAACACAGCTCTGTTAAAACACCAAAAACATACACATGCACACACATTATGTGTATATGTGTGACATATACACATACATATACACAGACACTCACACACATACACGTGCACACACACATGCACACAAACACACACATGCACACATACACCTATACACACTCACACACATACTCGCACACACACACACACTCACACACATACTCACACACAAACACATGCAGACACACACATGCACACACACACACCCCCCCCCCCCCCCCCCCCCCCCCCCCGCTCCCCCACTGAGTCGTCCTCTGCGTTTCCACCTGATTAACTTCCTTCCACCGTCCTCTGTTTGTGTTTCCTGTCGATGTTCGCTCTGATTTTCAGGAGCAGGAAAGTTTCCTCACGTCTCCGTCTGACTCCGACAGATACATGAAAACACCCCAACTCATTTAAATAATAATAATGAATAAACTTTATTCATGGAGCACTTTAATGACAATAATATTGTTTATCTCAATTATTTCTGGGACAATATATCATCCAGTAAAAGTAGTTTTAATGACAGGCTTATAGGTAATATCAGGATTATTCAGGTATTTCTGATAATAAGAATCTACGAGACGCTGAGCTGCGTTCAGAGAGTCTCAGTCAGCTGGTTTACTCTCAGACAATGAGCCATAAAACCCATGAAGACGCCTTTATCAGCGGCCTTATCGCTGCCTGCTCCACCACACATCCATCACACGGATCATAAACCCGTCGTATCTCACAGGTGTAATCAATGATCAGCTCGTAGCTCGTATCTAATCACTTCACACAAACAGGTGAACGCTGGTCTGAAGTCAGTCGGAGGTGATTTTATGTCCTTTTATTCAGTTTGTCTGCGGCTCAGATTAATATTTAATATCAGCTTCTTGTTGTTTTGAGAGGAGTAAGTAGGTCCAGGTTGTTTTAGAGCTTCAGGACTCTGATCTGTGTTGTACTCTTGGCTCTGAAGGACTTTGTACTGGTGGAGTGGGAGTCTAGACTGGAGTAGGGATGTGTCATTAAAACCCGATAATCGAATAGTTGTTCACAGCGTCTAAAGTCGACCTTTGTGCTGCTTTTCTTTTCATTGAAAAAACGTGAGTCACTGAGCTGTGTAGTCTAGTATTCAGGTTCATTAACAGTTGCTGCAGAGCAATTCTTACTTTCAGCCACTAGGAGGAGCTCTAAGCTTCTTGTGTTGAAGTAGAACCTGAAACACAGAGTGAATGTTTACTGCTGCCCTCGGCTACTTTGACTCAGTAGTAACCATAGACTGTATATAAGAAATGGACGTAACATCCATGACGTCACCATTGGTTTGTGGACTGCTGCTCGGAGGCCAATAGTATCGGATCTGAGCAGCGCCATCTTGAACATTTCAGTGCCTGCTGGGAAAAATAAAAACAGGGATTCTACTTATATGGGCATCAGGAGGAGCATGAGGCGCCCTCCTGAACCTGTGAACCAATCAACCTGTCAATCACCACGTAGCCACGCCCTAATGCATACCCTGCTTTATCGTCACATATAAAATCAGGGAGGCCAAAATGTCCCAAATGAACATCATACTGCATTGAAGAAGGCTTTAAACTAGCGATTGAGACCATAAACACATTTTGAAAAAGTTTACTGAGGTTAGAAATCAAGTGAGAAGTTGGTGAATTCTCCATTGACTTGTATAGAGACGGAAGTCCTTTTGACACCAAAACGGTCGCCCCCTGGTGGCCTTTTGATAGAATGCAGTTTTAAGTTACTTCCTGGTTGGCATCATTTCAGAGGACCAGAACTCCCCTGGTAGTAAGTTATCCTGCTAGCATCTGGAACAAAAGTCTCAGAGAGAAAAATGGGCCCATGCACATCACATCATTGACTCTGTTACTGAATGTAGAGTTTTACCAGCTCCTAATTTTACTTTAATGATGTACAAAGTCTGTCTTGTCTCTTCTTAGAGTTCAGTCCCAGCCGTGTCCTCCTGCTCACAGGGATCACACTCTTTAATGTGCCGCCTCTTCAGGTTTCAGGCTGAGACTCCCAGGTGGAGCTGCAGGTGTGAATGAGTTCTGTTCTCTGTGGAGTCGACGCTTCCTGCTGAACTCAGATCAGCTTCTTCACTGCCTGAAAACAGGGTTAGAAAACAAACACATCTCTAAAACCTGTAAAGACTCAGACTTGTAAAGACTCACATCTAGTAATACTGTGGGTTATTTGGTGTATATATATATATATATAGTGTGATATAGTCAGTGGAGGGTTGCAGGATGCTGTGAGCAGACTGCGGTGTAGAATAAAGACAGCGTTGGTGTTTGTGTGCCAGCCTCCTGTCAACAGGAAGTCTCTGGCAGGACTCTCTCAGTCCCTGTTGGCAGGAGGACTTGGCTGGTTCAGGACTCCTCGGCTTAGCCGTCCTGGGTCTTAGCTCTGACCTACATGCAGCGTCGCCCTTCGCCACCGGCCGCTTCGTTATCTAATAAAAGCCGATATGTGGGTCAGTGAGGGCGCCGCGTCTTTTAAAGCCTCCAAGAACTAGTTATTTTAACCTGGTTCAGTTACAGTCAGGAGTACTGGAGGGTTATTTACTACAAAAACACATCAATCATCTGTCTGACAGCCAAGGGTCAGCAGATAAATGTGAGGGGTGGTGAGATGATTAATGGGAGAGGAAAGAAGAACAAACTAAGTTCTGATACAAAAATGTGTTTTTCAGTTTTGGACTTTTTCTCTAATCTTTGATTTTGCTGAAATATTGGATCATTTGAACATTTATTGAAATGAAACCATGTGAGAAGTTTAGAGGGAAAAATCACTATTTGGTGGAGCTGTTAACAACTCATAGACATCTGAAATGTGAGCCGACTACACACTTTACTACAGTAAAGTACAAGTACCTCAAACTGTACTACAGTAAAGTACAAGTACCTCAAACTGTACTACAGTAAAGTACAAGTACCTCAAACTGTACTACTGTAAAGTAAAAGTACCTCAAACTGTACTACAGTAAATTACTTTAAAGACAAATAAAATAATAAAAACACATGAAACTTAAAAAGATGAGCTGCAGCTATGACAGAATAATATGGAGGGTATAGCATTTAATAATCCTGTTCAATACTCTACTATTACATATATAATATCATATACTATTCTATTTGTTTGTTTAGAGTACCTCAAACTGTACAGAAGTAAAAGTACTCATGTTTTATCGATGGTGGCGTCGCCTCCCTGTGGGACGCTGCTCCTGTTTCCTGTCTGAACACAGACGCCCTGCAGAGCGGGGGGGGGGGCACATTCTTTAACATTAATGAATATTTATAACCCCCCCACCCCCTCTCCCACCCCTGAGAGCAAAAAAGGCTTAATCCCCCCAAACACCCACCGATGAGCTGCTGGTGGTCCGTCACACATCAGACCGCTTCAACAGACCGCCAATGAGACTTTTACTCTGAAACTGTTTCCTGTATGATACCAATTTTATAAAATCCATCTTAACATTTAAAAAAAAATCTACATTAAACAAATCTGTATTTCACTCAAATTAGTTTTACAACATAACAAATAAAAACCTGTTGACCAAAGCTTGACGTAAAGATAATATTAATAAATAAACATGTAAGAAAAAGCTTGATGTTGTTATATCTGACAGGACCAGTATAGCCAGTTTATGTAATGATGTAACCAGCAGAGGACGGTCAGGTGGTGTTTCAGCCACGTGGAAAAACCGGTTCTTTCTTTTATGTGCTGATCGTTCTGCTGTTCATCCCGAACGTTACAGAGTCTCATCGTGGTGGTTGAGTTAACGAAGGTCTGAGAAGAATAAACTTCTTCAGTAATTTAATGTAAATGTAGAATAAACAGTATATAATAACACACAGTCTGCAGTTTGATCATAAGTTCAAAAAATATCTGACGAAGAAAATACATCATGTGACAGAGTGGAATAACATTGAGCCTACTTAATCACACCAAGAAACAACATAAACATGATTTATTGTCTCATTGACTCTAAATGTGATGTTTTACAGACTCATTCACACCTCATTGGTTCTAAACTTTTATTAAAATCATGTCAGAGACTCATTCTGTTCATGTACAAGATGTAAACATGAAAGTCAACTTCAAAAATGTCTCCAGCAGGATCTCTGATGTCAGCAGTGATTTGTGTTAAAGCACAACCTGTAACTATAGCAACCATAGAACACTCTGTATCTATAGCAACCATAGAACAACCTGTATCTATAGCAACCATAGAACACTCTGTATCTATAGCAACCATAGAACAACCTGTATCTATAGCAACCATAGAACACTCTGTATCTATAGCAACCATAGAACAACCTGTATCTATAGCAACCATAGAACAACCTGTATCTATAGCAACCATAGAACACTCTGTATCTATAGCAACCATAGAACACTCTGTATCTATAGCAACCATAGAACACTCTGTATCTATAGCAACCATAGAACAACCTGTATCTATAGCAACCATAGAACACTCTGTATCTATAGCAACCATAGAACAACCTGTATCTATAGCAACCATAGAACACTCTGTATCTATAGCAACCATAGAACAACCTGTATCTATAGCAACCATAGAACACTCTGTATCTATAGCAACCATAGAACACTCTGTATCTATAGCAACCATAGAACAACCTGTATCTATAGCAACCATAGAACAACCTGTATCTATAGCAACCATAGAACAATCTGATGGTCTGTCTGTACATTACATACCTCATACAAGTGGTAAACATTGACCTAAAAGTTAAATGGGTTCAATACATTTAGTTTCTGACACAAAGTGACCTCTAGCTGAGCAGAACTATAAAGGGTTAAAGAGGAAATTTAAGGGAAAACCCAGATTTAAGAAGTAAGAACTTGTGATCCTTTCTCTTCTATTGTGTTTTTTTTTTTTTATTATCATAAAATTCCCCTAAAACTAGAGAATAGAAAGCCTTTAATGTTACTGTGCATCGCTTTTGGAAAGCTGCTCCTGTTCAGCTGAAGCATAAAAACACAATCAGTAATCCAACTTCACCGACCTGATGAGAAATAACTGTAAACATCGCTGTGTGGAGGCATCAGGAAGGAAGGAAGGAGGGAAGGAAGGAAGGAAGGAAGGAAGGAAGGACGGACAGATGTAAGAAAGGAAAGAAGGAAGGAACGAAAGAAGGAAGGAAAAGAAGACTGGGAGGAAGGACAGATGTAAGGAAGGACGGAAGGAACGAAGGAACGAAGGAAGAAAGGAACGATGGACAGATGGAAGGAAGGAAGGAAGGAAGGAAAGATGGAAAGAAGGAAGAAAGGAAAGGATGGATAGAGGGAAGGAAAGAAGGAACAAAGGAAGAAAGGAAGGAAAGAAGGAAGAAAGGAACGAAGGGAAGATGGAAGAAAGGAAAGACGGAAAGGGCCTCGTGTTTAACCTCCCTGCTTTCCTCCTGATACCTGAAACACTCAAACTAAACTAAAACTACATAAAAACTAAACTAAAGCCTCAGACTTCAAGTTTTGCATGTTTTTAGTTTCAGTATGAAGCCGTTTGTGTGGCTGCGGTTTGAGGAAATGAGGATTAAAACGAAGTTAACTGATCGAGTAAAAGAAGAACACTGAGCAACACTTTCTGTTTCGAGCCTCTTCATACGGGAAACCACAGTCTGCTGGTTTTGGCATCTTCTGAAAGCTGATTGGCTGCAGCCGAAAGAAGCTCCGATGCTCGACTTCCTCTCAGGAAGAAGAAGTGAGCACAGCGAGAGAGAGAGAAGCCGTCGACATGAGGACGAGCTGGACCCGACTGCTCTGAGCACAATGCGCCGTTACTGGAGCGCGGCGGTCCTCTAAGCAGCTGTTTGGGCCGATTCTGAGCCTCCATCTGCTCGCCGCCGCCGCCTGGAGGAAGCCTCCGTGCGTCCGAGCATGAGTGGAAGTAAAACCCCCCCCGAGGGCGGCGAGGGCCCGGTCCAGGGACCCTGTCAGGCGTCGCACCGCTGGCACCGGTACAGGAAACCCTGGCGGAGGGACACGGCTCCCGAGCAACCGTTGGACAGATACAAGTGGCGGACATCTGCTCACCTGGCGCCTGAGGGCAAAGGTCACGGCACCGAGCCTCCTCACCAGCGGATGCTCAGCTTACCGAGACTCTCCGGCACCGCCACCCCGAGGACCGGCTCCCTGCGCAGGGTCCTGCCCTTCCTCAGGTCCATGTCTGAACCCGGGACCGCCGGGGAGCAGGGCGGAGCGGCGGCGTCGCAGGCAGAGCGGAGAGTCGGGTCCGTCAGCAGCTTCATCAGCTCGTTGCACCGCAGGATGAGCCGAATCCTCAGGGACGAACCCGAGTCTGCAGCGTCCGGTAGGAGACCAAACGTTTGCTCTACTGTACCGATGAAAACTTTACAAAGAGTCGAGTGTCTTAATTAGGCCTGGGCGATGTTAATAAACCCAAATATCATTTTATTTTTAACATAATACCTCGATATCGGTATCACAACAATATCGTAGGATGACTGTCGGTGCTTTCACTAAATATTTACACAATGAGATGTTTGATAAATAATCATCAGGATTCAAGATTCAAGATTCAAGACAACTTTATTAATCCCTTGAAGGGCAATTCATTCGACAGCTCGCACCACAACATACTCGTACACATAAATAACAAGAAAAGTGGGTAAAAGGCCAAAAATAGAACAGCTAGAATAATCTGATAAGTTCATAAAATTACATCGTTTTACTGTAACGCCGCCTTTAAAACCAGGAGAAGACTCTTATGCTGTATCATGATATTACAATATGCCAGTTAAACCTAGGGAAGCAGAATAATGATAAATAATCTCCAGGTTCATCAAACCAATACACAGTAAAACCTGCAGGATTCAGCAGTGAAGGACCATAAGAAATGTTCTTCAGATGCTTGAACAGTTCTGGAAACTGATAATTGTGACCATTTAACGCAGCAGCTGGTCAGATTAGGTGCTGAGCAGGTAGAGAACAGTGGATTTTAACGATGCTATGAGAGGTGAGAGTGAACCAGAACAGTAAAGCTGCAGCTGCACAACTAAACAATGAGCTGAAACTCAACTGTAAAGCTGAGAGGAGCTGCAGAGTCTCTGATAATTCTCTGTAGGTTCAAACACATTACACAGTAAAACCTGCAGGATTCAGCAGTGAAGGACTCAGTTTAACTATCAGAAATGTTCTTCAGATGCTGGAACAGGTTTGGAAACCTCTATTGTGACCATTTAACGCAGCAGCTGGTCAGATTAGGTGCTGAGCAGGTAGAGTAAGGTGGCTTTTTAACAGCTTTTTCTCTGAAAACGACAATATGAGAGCGCTGAGAGTGAACCAGAACTGTTAAACAATGAGCTGAAACTCAACTGTAAAGCTCCATAAAGCTCTCTGCCAGCTCCTCCTCAGCTTTACAGATCTTTATAGTTTAGTTTCAGCTCACTGACAGAGAAGACGTGTTATAGAAGTAAATGTTATAGAAACTTTAAACTGCAGAGTCTCTGATAATTAACCTTAGTAAAACCTGCAGGATTCAGCAGTTTAACCATCAGAAATGTTCTTTAGATGGTCGAGCAGCTTTGGAAACTCCAACAAAACACTTTTCACTGACAGATAAGATAAGAACAAAGAAATTATATCACATACAAATGGTTTATTTAAAAAGGAAAATGTGTTGAGAGTGAACCGAAACAGTAAAGCTGCAGCCAGACAGATAAACAATGAGCTGAAACTCAACTATAAAGCTCCGTAAAGCTGCTTTATAGTCACAAAAACTGTCTCTCAGTCATAATTCTGCCCCAAATGTTGACTTCAACAACGTTAACAAGTCTGAAACTCATAATTACAGCAGCTCCCAGGGGCCCTGAAGGCAGCATCACAGCAGTATAATCACACCGATCCGTCAGAGACACTTTAAAGTCTTCAGGGTGAATCAGAGTTTGTGTTGTTATCTGAGGAGAAGCCTTCCTGAGTCTGACTCTCTGAGGTTTCCTCCTCAGCTGAAGCAGAGGAAACGTTTCCATGTTTCAGACGCTCTGAACGGGCAGATGTGCTAATTACATTTTCCACTAGAACATGAGATGAAGAGCGGACGTCATGTGTGGAGCCACGTGATGATGATGATGATGATGATGATGATGATGATGAGTGTGTGTTTTCATGCAGAACTGACACAGAAATCATTTTATAAACCTTTGACACCTTTGACCCCAGTATCTGTCTCACTCAGATCAAATGTTTAATCACTTCTTTCCTTTCCTCCCTCCCTCCCTCTTTTCCTTTCCTTCTTCCATCCTCCCTCCCTTCCTTCCTCCCTTCTTTCCTTCCTCCATCCCCCTTTCTCCCTTCTTTCTGTCCTTCCTTCCTCCCTCCTTCTCTTTCTTTCCTCCCCCCTACCCTCCTTTCGTTGTTTCTTCCATCCTTCCTTCTTTCCTTTCCATCCTTCCTTCCTTCCTTCCTCCCTATCTCTTTTCCTTTCTCCCTCCCTCCTTCCCTCCCTACCTCCTACCTTCCTTCCTTCCTTCTTTCCTCCATCCATCCTTCTTTCCTTTCCTCTCTCCCTCCCTCCTTCCTTTCCTTTCCTTCCTTCTTCCTTCCTCCCTCCCTTCCTTCCTTCCTCCCTCCTTTCCTCCTTTCCTCCCTCCTTCTTTTCCTTCCCTCCTTAACTCAAGGACAACAGGAGGGTTAAACGTATAAAAATGAGACTTTCTGACCTTTGGAGACGACACATGAACACAACATTAAAGGAAATGTTCTACAGTCGTATAAAATGAGACTTCTGTCAAACATTAAAGGTTGTTTATGTAGAATAATGAAGCAGTTTATACGTATTAATCCTTTTTTTATTGCCAGTTAGTCAGGATGAGAATCGAGAACCGGCTCCAGATTGTCTGATCCATAGAGATCTTACGTCTCTGAGCTGATCAATAACTCTGATTGATGATCAGCTGTGAAGTATTGATCTGATCAGTGAGAGCAGAGCAGCCTCCAGACTCTAAACTTATCTTCACATGACTTTTAGTTCTTTACAAACATCGTCATGCACCTGGAATGTTCAAGATGGCGCTGCTCAGATCCGATATTATTGGCCTCCGAGCAGCAGTCCACAAACCAATGGGTGACGTCACGGATGTTACGTCCATTTATATAAACAGTCTATGGTTGGAACCAGATACCAAAACAAGCAGCAGGTACCAGCTACTATCACTGATGGAGACGCAGTCGAGCTAGAACTGTATAATGGAAAAGCTCCAATAGTTGTGGAGACAATGGCCGAGTCCTTTTGAGCCACTCTTCCATCAGTGTCTTTATAAAGGGACAGAACAATGGAGCAGTCCCACAGCGCAGGACAGAAGAAGCTCACCTCCTTTTTATATTTCCAGCCACCGTCACTAAATGTTAACACAGAGGAGATTTAAACAACCTGCAGCTGATCACTTTATCTCTTTAACCCTTTAACTCTTTGTAGTTCTGCTCTTTGTGTCATGATATCTGCTCAAAACCAAAATCTATTGAACCCATTTAATAATAAGGGAATTAATAAATAAATGGATCAATAAGCAGAATCCATAATGTAATTTAAACCCTGTACCAGTCAGTGTGTTCAGGTGCTTTAATGTTCATCTGATGTTGACGTTATTTTTTCTTATTTCTTAGAAGCAAAACTATTAATGTCAGAATTTGATGTTTTTTCTTTGTCATAAATTAAAGAGAACTGAATATTTTTTTGGGGCTTTTGGACAAAAAAACCTTTAATTTTCTCCTAATTTTGAATTTTCTTTAGACATGAAACATTTAATTGATTAATTGAGCTTCAGCTTTGTTGTTGTCTAAAAAACACAAAATATTCATATTTATTATTATATGATAAAATAATAATCTTTCACAGTTTTGTCTCATTTTAAAGAGTTTTTTAATATATTAATATAATTGTTCCAGCTGTCGACTGGCTGAGGTATAAATAAAGTTTCAGTCTATTAATAAAACAGCTGGTCGTCTTGGTTCGTAGTAAACATCTGAACAGGAAGTACTGTCAAAGTTTCCAGCAGCTCAGATGCATTCTGGGTAGTAAAAAAAGAACCCACAGCGCTCTCACTTCTCCACTAACACACACATATATACACACTCACACACTACACACACACTGTAACACACATATACACACACACTATACACTCACACACTACACACACACTGTAACACACATATACACACACACACACACACTATACTCTATACACACACTATACACACACACACACAATGTAACACACACTATACACACACTGTAACACATATATACACACACACTTACACACACACAGAGACATACACTATACACACACACACTCTCACACACACACTAGACACTCTCACACACACACTAGACACACACATTTACACAGACACAAACTCTCACACACACTGTAACACATATATACACACTATACACATACACTAACACACATACATACACACATTAATTAGCCTCTAATTAGTGTGTGTGTGTGTGTGTGTCTGTGTGTGTGTGTGTGTTCTTTGTGTGTGTGTGTGTCTGTGTGTGTGTGTGTGTGTGTGTGTGTATAGTGTATGTGTGTGTCTGTGTGTGTGTGTGTGTGTGTGTGTGTGTGTGTGTGTCTGTGTGTGTGTGTGTGTCTGTGTGTGTGTGTGTGTGTGTGTGTGTCTGTGTGTGTGTGTGTGTGTGTGTGTGTCTCTCTCTAATTAAAGCAGCTCTGAGCTCATTAACCTTTCAGAGTAACAATGATGTTTAAATTAAAGACTCATGAAGGCTGAACGTGCATCAGCTGATTTATAACTTTAAACACGAGAAGTTACTTAGATAACGACATCAGGAAGTTTACTTTCATCGTAGCTCAACAACTAAATTCAGTTTCATAATTAAATATTATTATTATTGTTTATATTAAAACTTAACAGCTGATCTGAGACTGAAGCTTTAAAACCAGCAAAGAAGAAACATTCAAATCTATTCTGACAGACACTGGAGTAATATGCTCCTCCTCCTCTCCCTCCTCCTCAACCACGTCGTCCTTATCCTCCTCCTCCTCCTCTCCCTCCTCCTCCTCCTCTCCCTCCTCTACCTCCTCCTCCTCCTCCTCCTCCTCTTCTCCCTCCTCCTCCTCCTCTCCCTCCTCCTCCTCCTCTCCCTCCTCTACCTCCTCCTCCTCCTCTACCACCTCTCCCTGCTCCTCCTCCTCCTCCTCCTCCTCCTCCTCTACCACGTCGTCCTTATCCTCCTCCTCCCCCACCTCCTCCTCCTATCCCCCCTCCTCCTCTTCTTCCTCCTCCTCCTTCTCTACCACCTCCTCCTCCTCCTTTTTTCTGCTTCTCCTTCTCCTTCTTTGCTTTCTTCTTCTTCTTCTCCTCCTCCTCTACCTCCTCTCCCTGCTCCTCCCCCTCCTCCTCTACCTCCTCCTCCTCCTCCTCTACCACCTCTCCCTGCTCCTCCCCCTCCTCCTCCTCCTCCTCCTATCCCCCTTCCTCCTCTTCTTCCTCCTCCTCCTCCTTCTCTACCACCTCCTCCTCCTTTTTTCTGCTTCTC